>NC_083765.1:24539732-24709732 GCF_963514075.1 Conger conger
CTTAGCCATTAGTCTATAGCACCTTAGACACTAGGCTATAGTGCCTTAGCCACTAGGCTATAGTACCTTAGCCATTAGTCTATAGCACCTTAGACACTAGGCTATAGTACCTTAGCCATTAATCTATAGTACCTTAACCACTAGGCTATAGCACCTTAGACACTAAGCTATAGTACCTTAGACACTAGGCTATAGCACCTTAGACACTAGGCTATAGTACCTTAGCCACTAGGCTATAGTACCTTAGCCATTAGTCTATAGCACCTTAGACACTAGGCTATAGTGCCTTAGCCACTAGGCTATAGTACCTTAGCCATTAGTCTATAGCACCTTAGACACTAGGCTATAGTACCTTAGCCATTAATCTATAGCACCTTAGACACTAGGCTATAGTGCCTTAGCCACTAGGCTATAGTACCTTAGCCATTGGTCTATAGCACCTTAGACACTAGGCTATAGTGCCTTAGCCACTAGGCTATAGTACCTTAGCCATTAGTCTATAGCACCTTAGACACTAGGCTATAGTACCTTAGCCACTAGGCTATAGCACCTTAGACACTAGGCTATAGTACCTTAGCCACTAGGCTATAGTACCTTAGCCATTAGTCTATAGCACCTTAGACACTAGGCTATAGTACATTAGCCATTAGTCTATATCATCTTAACCACTAAGCTATAGTACCTTAGCCACTAGGCTCTAGTACCTTAACCACTAGGCTATAGCACCTTAGACACTAGGCTATAGTACCTTAGCCACTAGGCTATAGTACCTTAGCCATTAGTCTATAGCACCTTAGACACTAGGCTATAGTGCCTTAGCCACTAGGCTATAGTACCTTAGCCATTAGTCTATAGCACCTTAGACACTAGGCTATAGTACCTTAGCCATTAATCTATAGCACCTTAGACACTAGGCTATAGTGCCTTAGCCACTAGGCTATAGTACCTTAGCCATTGGTCTATAGCACCTTAGACACTAGGCTATAGTGCCTTAGCCACTAGGCTATAGTACCTTAGCCATTAGTCTATAGCACCTTAGACACTAGGCTATAGTACCTTAGCCACTAGGCTATAGCACCTTAGACACTAGGCTATAGTACCTTAGCCACTAGGCTATAGTACCTTAGCCATTAGTCTATAGCACCTTAGACACTAGGCTATAGTACATTAGCCATTAGTCTATATCATCTTAACCACTAAGCTATAGTACCTTAGCCACTAGGCTCTAGTACCTTAACCACTAGGCTATAGCACCTTAGACACTAGGCTATAGTACCTTAGCCACTAGGCTATAGTACCTTAGCCATTAGTCTATAGCACCTTAGACACTAGGCTATAGTGCCTTAGCCACTAGGCTATAGTACCTTAGCCATTAGTCTATAGCACCTTAGACACTAGGCTATAGTGCCTTAGCCACTAGGCTATAGTACCTTAGCCATTAGTCTATAGCACCTTAGACACTAGGCTATAGTACCTTAGCCATTAATCTATAGTACCTTAACCACTAGGCTATAGCACCTTAGACACTAAGCTATAGTACCTTAGACACTAGGCTATAGCACCTTAGCCATTAGGCTATAGTACCTTAGACACTAGGCTATAGTACCTTAGCCATTAGTCTATAGCACCTTAGACACTAGGCTATAGTGCCTTAGCCACTAGGCTATAGTACCTTAGCCATTAGTCTATAGCACCTTAGACACTAGGCTATAGTACCTTAGCCATTAATCTATAGCACCTTAGACACTAGGCTATAGTGCCTTAGCCACTAGGCTATAGTACCTTAGCCATTGGTCTATAGCACCTTAGACACTAGGCTATAGTGCCTTAGCCACTAGGCTATAGTACCTTAGCCACTAGGCTATATCACCTTAGACACTAGGCTATAGTGCCTTAGACACTAGGCTATAGTACCTTAGCCATTAGTCTATAGCACCTTAGACACTAGGCTATAGTACCTTAGCCACTAGGCTATAGCACCTTAGACACTAGGCTATAGTACCTTAGCCACTAGGCTATAGTACCTTAGCCATTAGTCTATAGCACCTTAGACACTAGGCTATAGTACCTTAGCCATTAGTCTATATCATCTTAACCACTAAGCTATAGTACCTTAGCCACTAGGCTCTAGTACCTTAACCACTAGGCTATAGCACCTTAGACACTAGGCTATAGTACCTTAGCCACTAGGCTATAGTACCTTAGCCATTAGTCTATAGCACCTTAGACACTAGGCTATAGTGCCTTAGCCACTAGGCTATAGTACCTTAGCCATTAGTCTATAGCACCTTAGACACTAGGCTATAGTGCCTTAGCCACTAGGCTATAGTACCTTAGCCATTAGTCTATAGCACCTTAGACACTAGGCTATAGTGCCTTAGCCACTAGGCTATAGTACCTTAGCCATTAGTCTATAGCACTTTAGACACTAGGCTATAGTGCCTTAGCCACTAGGCTATAGTACCTTAGCCATTAGTCTATAGCACCTTAGACACTAGGCTATAGTACCTTAGCCATTAGTCTATAGCACCTTAGACACTCGGCTATAGTACCTTAGCCATTAGTCTATAGCACCTTAGACACTAGGCTAAAGTACCTTAGCCATTAGTCTATAGTGCCTTAGCCATTAGTCTATAGCACCTTAGCCACTAGGCTATAGTACCTTAGCCATTAGTCTATAGCACCTTAGACACTAGGCTATAGTGCCTTAGCCACTAGGCTATAGTACCTTAGCCATTAGTCTATAGCACCTTAGCCACTAGGCTATAGTACCTTAGCCATTAGTCTATAGCACCTTAGACACTAGGCTATAGTACCTTAGCCATTAATCTATAGCACCTTAGACTCTAGGCTATAGTACCTTAGCCATTAATCTATAGCACCTTAGACTCTAGGCTATAGTACCTTAGCCACTAGGCTACAGCAGCTTAGCCCTGTGTGGTGTTGCAGGCCCACGCCCTGGAGGCTGATCTGGAGCGAGTGCTGCTGGACACGGCCTGCCTGTGTAAGACGGTTATCTGCTGCCGCGTCACACCCCTGCAGAAGGCCCAGGTGGTGGAGCTGGTGAAGAAGCACCGGGGGGCCGTTACTCTGGCTGTGGGGGACGGGGCCAACGACGTCAGCATGATCAAGAGTAAGCAGCCTGCCACCAGAGCGAGGACTATACCTCAACTCTTCTCCTTTTATTTTCTTATATTCAGACCTCTGTCGCTTTTCTGTGATCCAGTGGGTAGAGTCGCCTGGTTATGGGATTGGGATTAGGGAGGCAGCTTCTTGTTACTGTTATTATTATTATTGTTGTATGTTTTTAATTTGTCTACCTGTACCCCTGTCTCATCAATATTTAATACAAATAATTGATCACGAAAAATAGGTTACCCTGCTACCATGGTCAACCTATTGAGTTGATATTCGTCTGCTCCTGGCTGCGCATAACCCTCCTAAAATTGAACCCTCTCCCTCGTTCCTGTTTGGGCCCTAAATTAAATTGCATGTTCAGCCTTGCAAGGAACGGTTTCATTAACCTGCCAGCTGGACGGCTGTAGGATGTTTGAAGACCCTTGGCAGGAAGTCCTTTTGTTCGCAGGTGAAATACAGAACGTCCTCTCGGAATGCTTAATCCTCTCTCATTCTGCCACCAGGGTCTTTTTTGTCCTGCGAGATACTGCCTTTGCAATTGTATTTTAAATTACTTTTTCACCAGAAAATTCAAGAGCAAGAAATCAAGTGTTCAGCATGTTTGCAGCAAGAGAGTTGAGACACTTCTTAAGAGTAGAGCTCATGTGTCATAAATGAACAGCATGTAGAACTATAAAATAAATAAAATGAATTTTGCAAGTAAGTTATTGCAAAAACCGACGTTTCGACACACAGTGTCGTCTTCAGGGTGTAAATGGTAAATGTTTGGCATTTATATAGCACTGTACAATTGATGCTTCTCATTCACCCATTCATACACACACTCACTGGGTGTAGTAACATTTTCCCAATAAAAACGGGAGCATAATAGAGTGTTTGAGTTTCCCTTTCTCTTTTATAGTTCATTGTACTGTATGTTTTTTGGGTTTTAATTCTAAACTCGGCAAACTTGCTTGTTCCTCAGTGTGTCCTTTCTGAGTGTAAATAAAGGTTGATTTTGTTATTGCGGTGCGCTCTGCCCATCGGTGCACATTGGTGTGGGCATCAGCGATAAAGGTTGATTTTCGATATTTCCCCTCTGTAGCGGCACACATTGGTGTGGGCATCAGCGATAAAGGTTGATTTTCGATATTTCCCCTCTGTAGCGGCACACATTGGTGTGGGCATCAGCGATAAAGGTTGATTTTCGATATTTCCCCTCTGTAGCGGCGCACATCGGCGTGGGCATCAGCGGGCAGGAGGGCATGCAGGCTGTGCTGGCGTCGGACTACTCCTTCGCCCAGTTCCGCTTCCTGCAGCGCCTCCTGCTGGTGCACGGCCGCTGGTCCTACTTCCGCATGTGCAACTTCCTCTGCTACTTCTTCTACAAGAACTTCGCCTTCACCCTGGTGCACTTCTGGTTCGGCTTCTTCTGTGGTTTCTCGGCACAGGTAAGGGCCTCCCTTCACCGAGTGACACTTGAGGCCTTAGAATAGCCATCATCAAATCTAGACCTTCAATCTAGATCCGGCCCTCATTTGCTTTCCTCCCAGGTAATTAGCTGAACATTTAGTGCTACTGATTGTCTTCACACCTGACTCCCAGGTAAATGGAAGGTGGAAAACCAGCAGTCCTTGGACCTGAAGGCTGTGATTTGATGATCCCTGTCTTATATTATAACAAAAATCAGTTGGTGTCATACATGTTTACAGGGCACTAAAAATATATGTGATGTTTTACACAAAAATACTGTTAAAAGTATGAGAAAATGCTACATTGAAAAGGTTCTTTAAAGCTCAATATCTCAAAACCACTCAGAATGCAGATAGAACCTTATAATAAGGTCACAACGTCCTTTGCAACTGTAAAATCTCACTGTTTCAGATGGGACAATTAACATACTCCTAATATTGCGTTTAGGACTTTGAATTATAGGAATTTCAGAATCACATAATCTATAAAGGCCAGTTTATAGATGATGTGCAATGGATGTCACTGGCGGCAGAGAGGTTTGGTTCACACTGTGACGTAATAAACACACTGTGTCTGACTGGAGTGCGTTTATTCATTATGCTAACGACAACGACCACAAATGAACATTCTGCGAGCTCAGTGAAGCTATACTCCGTCGCTGGACTTAAGACTAATTGATTTGAATTCAAAGCTGAAATCAGGCTGTGTTCTGTTTGTGATGTTTATAATCCTCCTCTTTTCACCTCAGACGGTGTATGACCAGTGGTTTATAACCCTCTTTAACATCGTCTACACCTCTCTGCCTGTTCTTGCGATGGGCATGTTTGACAAGGTAAGACGTAATATTGATTCTTTCACAGCCAATATTGACCTGGCTGTGTGTTGTATGCTTGAACAGCTTCCTGTAATGACAGATTCCTTGTACCCATGTAGATCGATAGTTTTATTGAACACATGCCTTCCAACAGACAGCCGCAACGTGTGGTGATTTAAATTAATAACATCCAGAAAGGTGACATTGGTATTTATTTTTCATACTTTGCTTACCTTGCTAGTTACTGGCTTTGCCTATTCACTATGTATACTAGACTCGATATTCATGGCTGCAGAACAACAGATTCTTAGTGAACTGTACCTTAACTGACTTGTTCTGTAGTTCTAATCACCTTCGGTAGGCACTTATTGTACTTTGGATAAAAGCGTCTGCTAAAGAAAATGCAGTGTAACTTATTTCGCTGAATCTTTCATGAATCGGTCGGCTTTTATATGTGGCCCTTTCTTTCTCTTAAGGACGTCAACGAGCAGAACAGCCTTCAGCACCCGAAGCTATACGAGCCCGGGCAGCTCAACCTGCTGTTCAACAAGCGGCAGTTCTTCCTGTGCACGCTGCAGGGGATGTACACCTCCTTCGTGCTCTTCTTCGTCCCCTACGGAGCCTTCTCCTACGCCGTCAGGGACGACGGCTCCCATATCTCTGACCAACAGTCCTTCGCCGTCACCATAGCAACTTCCTTAGTGATTGTTGTGAGCGTTCAGGTGAGCTTGCCCCCGAATGACTCTGAAAGGAGGGGGTGGGGGGAGAGGCGATTTACCCAGCATGAATGCATGAAACGATTCAACGGAACATCATCGCCCCGTTTGCGGGAAAGCGCAAGATGACGCTGTGGCTCATTCTGTGTTTACCCCCCTGGTTACAAAACCTTGTATCCATAGCGATTGAGCCTTTTGTATTCTCACCGCTGGGGTTTGCCATATATCCATGTCATGTCCTGTAGTTCATCGGCAGGCGATAACTAATGTCCGCTGAAATGGTTGTGTTATCAGTAACATAAAAATAACTGAATAAACAATCATGTTGCACCTTATGGTTATTATAATAGAATTCTGTACTGAAAACCTTGTCATTTGTAGGACATTATATTATTAATCTAATCTTAAATTATCTTCCTGTAGGCTTTACAAAGCCTTGAATGGACTGCTGCACATCTCCCTCTACGATTAGTAGAAATTATATTGGCAAATCATATTTCTGTTATGTAGTATTTAAAGTGGTAAAATGTGTTCAATGGAGACTTCTAACAAAAATGGAATCGCTCAAACGTGGATGTAGTCTACTGTATGGAATTTCAGCTTTTATACACTTATTGTGGTATGGGAGCGATTATGTGATGTATTATTAATAATGATTATTAATATCATAATTAATTATGATACAGTATTACGGTATTAATGATTATTTGGCAGAAGGCATGTAACCTGCTTCGTTATACTCAATTGAAATGAATTGAATGTGGATTGGAGACATAAGTTCGATGGAACTTGTATTTTTGGAAAATTTCTTTTTGAAAAGCAACAGTTCAATAATACACACATAATCAAATATTTGGGGACAGTACAAGTACTGCCTCCTGTACAAGCTGTGAAGATTTGTGTGGATATTCCAGGGAGCCTCTTCATCACTTGTGCATTAGAGAGGGTGAATTTCATGCTCTCACATCAAATTATTGTAAAAGGAAACTAGGATTTCTCAGCTCTGAAATCAAGTCCTTGTTCTTCAGTATGCATATCTTGTATATGGTCATGTACGGAATAGCAATTTTAGATTTTTAGCCAGTCTCTTTTTGGCCACCAGAGACATAGTGTATGTATGGATAGGAGCAAATACTTTTATTTAGAAAAATATATTTGTATGTTAGCTGAATAGCAATAATGAGAAAAAAGTGTGAAGAATTGTGGTTGTCAAAACCTTTTCAAATTCATTCCAATGCGGGTGAGGAAAACTAGAAGGTAATTCAGTGAAATGTGAAATGAGATAATAAAAACAGGTTTCATTTGAGCTATATATAATGCTTTTATTTTCTCTTTCACCATTTACAGGAAACCATTTTGTGGTTATTTTTTATAAACAATACATCTCCATTTTAAAATGCTTAAAAGCCTATGGAGGTCCTCCTTTGTATGCCATCTTGTGTAAGTAATTCAGTAATACTTGAATATAGCAGTCTTCAGTAAGGCAGGCCAAAATCGTATGAAAGGATAATTACATACAGTATATCTTGTAAAATTGTTTCTTTGATTGGCTTTCAGATTGGGCTGGATACACATTATTGGACAGCTGTGAATCACTTCTACGTATGGGGAAGCGTTGCGGTCTATTTTGCCATATTATTTGCGATGCACAGTGACGGCATATTTGGTATATTCCCAAGCCATTTCCCCTTTATCGGTAAGTATCTGTCAACAGTGCCTGTGTTGTTTGTTTTGTACTTTTTCTTAACTAAAACCATACCTGGCTCAAGAGTAGAAATAATGCTTTATGATCTATTATGGAGATTATTTTAAATATCAGAAATATGCTTGCTGATGCATTTGAACCACTGCTAAGTGTTAATCAAGAGATGGACATGCTCATTAAAGTGTGGTTTGTCCTGTTTCAATTCTGTCAGGTGTCTGGCAGGTGTCTAGTCAGATTCCTCCCGT
This sequence comes from Conger conger, assembly GCF_963514075.1. Taxonomy (NCBI): domain Eukaryota; kingdom Metazoa; phylum Chordata; class Actinopteri; order Anguilliformes; family Congridae; genus Conger; species Conger conger. The sequence continues at coordinate 24,547,803 of NC_083765.1, forward strand.
GATTTCGGGGAGTTATTTCTTGGCACTGTTTGAGGGTTTTTCTCAGCACCTTTCTCTTTTGTTTACCTCATGGTATTTCGGGGGTCAGGGCTGAGGTTTTTTTCCTCTTCTGTTACTCTGCAAAGTGTCTGTGTGACAGTCTTCCATGAAAAGCGCTATATAAATGAAATTGAATGGAATTGAATTGAGGTGTCTTCATGAATTTCAGGCACGGCGCGGAACTGCCTGACCCAGAAGAGCATGTGGCTGGTCATTCTCCTCACCACGGTGATATGCGTGGTGCCGGTTTTGGCAGTCCGATTCCTGAGGGCAGATCTCTACCCATCCTTAACAGACAAGGTACAGTAGGCAACACTCCCAGATTCATCTGTATACCCACAGAGGAAATCCAGCCGTTAATTACTGAGAGGCAATTAGAAATGTCACCGAATAGACCTTGGTGCTCACACTTTTTGGTGAAGGCAGTTGGGTGTTAAACATGTTTCATATATGTTTCACCACTTTTTGGTGAAGGCAGTTGGGTGTTAAAAAATATATATAATTCAAGTTCAGACAAGCAGCTATTTATTAGCTTATAGCTGGTACATTTACAGTCACTTGCTAATAAAAAAACAGCTGTTTACTAATTTATTTAGAGAATACTAAAAGGAGTAAACATGTAGGCCTATTGTTTTGTAGATACTCAACAGATCTGGGTCAAATACGTCACTGTTTTGGCTTCACACTTTACTGAACTTAACTGGTGTACTGGAACCAGATAAGTATTTGTCAATGATTTACTAACTGAGTGGGCAGCCTGTAGCCTCGTGGCTAAGGTACATGACTGGGACCCTGAAGGTTGGTGGTTCAACCCTGGTGTAACCATGATGTGCACAGCTGTTGGGCCCTTTAACAAGGCCCTTAACCCCACTTTGCTCCATTGTCCCCTGCTTAGTCTAATCAATCTCTAAGTCTCTAAATACAAATAACAAATTTGTATTTATTTATTATTTACTGGTTCTTTGATGGGCTTGTTGTGTCTGCTCTGCAGGTACGTAACCTACAACGGGCGAGCAGAAGACAGCGTCCTCAGGAGAAGAATCTGAAACGCGTGCGCAGGACCAGCTCACGCCGTTCCGCCTACGCCTTCGCTCACCAGGAAGGCTACGGCGAGCTCATCACCTCGGGCAAGAACATGAAGGTCGCTGGGGCCAGCTCGGCACCCCCTGCTGGGAGGATCCAGAACAGCAGCAGCTGGATCGAGAACCTGCTTAAGAAGAGGAACGACATGATGAGTGTCGCCTCGGAACCACAGACCAACAGCACAGAGACCAACGGCACGGACAACACCAAAACTGAACCGCACAGAGACTGAGGGAAACACAGGAGCACAATTTGAGGGAAAAGTTTCTCTGAAAGTTAACAGTTATGGGCTTGGAAAACTGAGGAGACCAAAACACCTCAGCACAAAAACCAAAACAAAGAACAGAACAGGCCCTGAGACTAAATGGTTTAAGCCCTGGTGTAGCCACGATAAGATCCATGCAGCTGTTGGGCGCTTGAGCAAGGCCCTTAACCCCACATTGTTCCAGGGGGGATTGACCCCTGCTTATTCAAATTAACTGTAAGTGGCTTTGGATAAAAGTGTCAGCTAAATAACTGTACTGTAATGTAATGGGAAAGAATCTGACCAAACACAATCTCAAAGAAAATAAGTGAATAAAGTAGGAAAGTAAGTGCAGTAACAGTCAGGACAGTGAAAAAACATAGCCACAAACAAGAAAAGACCATAAAGCAACAGCTCGGTGAAGTAATTCACTTTATGATTGCTTCTCTGTGTCAGTTCCTTCTCAAACATCCCTAGCTATATACAGTCAGGTCCATAAATATTGGGACATCGACACAATTCTCATCCTTTTGGCTCTATACCCCACCACAATGGATTTGAAATGAAACGAACAAGATGTGCTTTAACTGCAGACTTTCAGCTTTAATTTGAGGGTATTTACATCCAAATCAGGTGAACGGTGTAGGAATTACAACAGTTTGTATATGTGCCTCCCACTTTTTAAGGGACCAAAAGTAATGGGACAAACTAACAATCATAAATCAAACTTTCACTTTTTAATACTTGGTTGCAAATCCTTTGCAGTCAATTACAGCCTGAAGTCTGGAACGCATAGACCTCACCAGACGCTGGGTTTCATCCCTGGTGATGCTCTGCCAGGCCTCTACTGCAACTGTCTTCAGTTCCTGCTTGTTCTTGGGGAATTTTCTTTAGCAAGTGAATGCATGTTCAATCGGATTCTGATCAGGTGATTGACTTGGCCATTGCATAACATTCCACTTCTTTGCCTTAAAAAACTCTTTGGTTGCTTTCGCAGTATGCTTCGGGTCATCTGCACTGTGAAGCGCCGTCCAATGAGTTCTGAAGCATTTGGCTGAATATGAGCAGATAATATTGCCCTAAACACTTCAGAATTCATCCTGCTGCTTTTGTCAGCAGTCACATCATCAATAAATACAAGGGAACCAGTTCCATTGGCAGCCATACATGCCCACGCCATGACACTACCACCACCATGCTTCACTGATGAGGTGGTATGTTTTGAGCAATTCCTTTCCTTCTCCATACTCTTCTCTTCCCATCATTCTGGTACAAGTTGATCTTTGTCTCATCTGTCCATAGGATGTTGTTCCAGAACTGTAAAGGCTTTTTTAGATGTTGTTTGGCAAACTCTAATCTGGTCTTCCTGTTTTTGAGGCTCACCAATGGTTTACATCTTGTGGTGAACCCTCTGAATTGGTGTTGCTGAGCTCACCGGTGCGTTCTTTCTTTTTAAGAATGTTCCAAACAGTTGATTTGGCCACACCTAATGTTTTTGCTATCTCTCTGATGGGTTTGTTTTGATTTGAGCCTAGTGATGGCTTGCTTCACTGATAGTGACAGCTCTTTGGATCTCATAATGAGAGTTGACAGCAACAGATTCCAAATGCAAATAGCACACTTGAAATGAACTCTAGACCTTTTATCTGCTCCTTGTAAATTAGATAATGAGGGAATAACACACATCTGGCCATGGAACAGCTGAGCAGCCAATTGTCCCATTACTGTTGGTCCCTTAAAAAGTGGGAGGCACATATAGAAACTGTTGTAATTCCTACACCGTTCACCTGATTTGGATGTAAATACCCTCAAATTAAAGCTGAAAGTCTGCAGTGAAAGCCTATCTTGTCAAATCCATTGTAGTGGTGTATAGAGCCAAAAAGAGGAGAATTGTGTCGATTTCCCAACATTTATGGACCTGACTGTACATATGAGGATTGTCACCGTTGGACTTTGTGAGGAAGACGAATCCCGTTGATTGTGATGAATTCACTTGATTGTGAATATGGTGTTTATTTCTAAAAATATGTTTTTGGTAACTTAACAAACAGGGGGTTGTGCAATTTACTCAACTCAGTTCCTGAGAGTTCTACAATTAAGCACAGTTTATATTATATTTTAACAGGTTGCCTTTATGGTCAGTTTGATACCCTAAAATCTTGCAGGCACCTCAGCTTTTGCCAACTCTTTATGTTGCAATGTGCTAAATGCATATCATTCCAAGTTTTCTTTTGAAAATTGCTGGCAGCTTTCCACACAGTGTGAAATGTGTACATTATGGCACCCTGGCCGTCATTATGGATTTTCCAAAATGCAACACAGCAACAAGCCCAGACCACTGTGGAATGCACAGTACAATAGCTGATATTTGATAACATTTAGCATTATCATATGGTGGAGTGGGGTTAATGTGCCTTTCACTTTTCCTTCAATTAAGGGAAATGCTATGTATGTACACAAATGCAAATGTACCGTCTTCAAAATAGATTGTACAAGGTTAACAATTTCAATTATAATGCCTTTACAATGCTTACAATGTCCCAAGTGCTGATGACTGACTGCTCTAAAGGTTTAGCGCAGTGATCACCAACCCTGGTCCTGGAGATCTACCATCCTGTAGGTTTTAATTTCAACCCTAATTTCACACACCTGCCTCTACTAATTAGCAGCTCAATGTAGATCTGTAGCGGCCTGTAGCGTAGCGGTTAAGGTACATGACTGAGACCCACAAGGTCGGTGGTTCGATCCCCGGTGTAGCCACAATAAGATCCGCACCTCCGTTGGGCCCTTGAGCAAAGCCCTTAACCTTGCATTGGTCCAGGGGAGGATCGTCTCCTGCTTAGTCTAATCAACTGTACGCCGCTCTGGATAAGAGTGTCTGCCAAATGCCATTAATGTAATGTAATGTAGATCTCTTGCTATTGAATGATGGGGGGGTTGTTCGGTTTGGAGTGGAAACCTACTGGATGGTAGATCTCTAGGAACAGGGTTGGTTACCACAGGTTTAGAGTATGAGTTGATTTACCTGCATTCTTGACCTTGTGTTCTGAACAGCATTGCAACATCCAATGTGTGTTTTACACGGACATAATTAGCCATTAAAAGCATAAAAATATACACTGTTGATAAATGGCGTTTAGCATTTCACATTTAGCATTTCGTACAGGAATGTTAAAACAGATGAATGTATAAATCACAAATGCTATGAATGAGTTATTTCATACGCCACTTTTGTATTGCTCATCAGTTGTACATATCTGCATGTGTTTTTATATTTATACTGGACATATTACTTTTTTATAACATGAGGAAATGTGTAAATTATGTAAATGCATTTGGCTTTATTTAAAATGATATCACTCTTCTGTGTCTCTGTTTGCCTGTGTGTATGTTTATATTTTTAAGTTATATATTGTGTACAAACACTTCAAGTGTAAGCTGTGTGAATATAGACATTCTTCAAACTGCTTTTATGATGATAGTGGTGGATACTGAGGAAAGATGAGGAACAGGAGACTTGGCTATCCTCTAATGCAGGGGTGGGCAACTCCGGTCCTGGAGGGCCGGCATGTATGCAGGTTTTTGTTTCCACCAATTACCCTGGCTAAATGAACTAATTGGCTGCATGCACCAACGATGGTTCACTCAAATATTAGATCACAGTAAAACGGTGAACACAAGAGCAGTCTCCAGCTGTCATTCATGCACATCAAGAAATGCACTGTAAATGTCTGATGGCATAAAAGGCTAATTATGTAATTAAGGCCAGAAGTTGGTATGAAATCCAGAGATGGATACGGCCCTCTTTGCCCACCTCTGCCCTAATACCTACCTTCCCTGCTGAACATTCCAGCTTAAACAAGCCTAAACCGGCTAGTTTAAACAAGCTAGTTTAAACAATGTTTTCCACACTTTCACCTGGTGAACCAGCTGATATATAGTCAGCTAGTCCACAAGCTTATTGTACCAGCTTAACCAGCTTGGTCCAACTAGAGATCAGCTTTAATGCCTGTTTTATGGCCAAAAAACATTGTTCATGTAAGTGCTTTCCTCCATCATCATACTCGTTTTGATAACTGTTGCTAAATTCACACCAGATTGACTTACCTCATGGGACAAGTTGAAGACAAAAAAGGGAGAAATGCTGAAAAAATGCAGTGGTCAAATGGATATTCAACACTCATGTTCCTTCCATCCTTCCTTCCATGCTGTCAGACACTCAAGTCATTGACAGTTCTGGATAGAAATGTCATTATAATTAACGTTAAAATAAAAATAAAACTAATATATTCTCAAATAGTGAAGCAAAGCCTTTTTGCCTTTTAAGATATTTTTTAACCAAAAGACGTTATTCAGCTGGAGGGTCTGGGATTCACACGCGGGAACAACCTTAATTTCACCAGGAATTGCGGCAATTACGTGTCCGCGAGATGGCACCAGTGACCGCATGTAAGTGGAATTCTATTTTTATTTTATTTATATATATATATAAATAAAGAAAATAAAAATGTGTATATATATAAAACGTCCGCAAAACCTACATAAAAACTACAAATTGATACCACGCGTTTGTAATTAGAGTGATTAACATTTGATTTTCGTTCCAACCACGGCCTATTTTGTGACTATGCTAATTAATTTCTGAAGATATAATTTTCATTGCAAACGCCATCTGCTCTTTGTTTTGTTTACATTACATTTTAAACTATGTAAATAACTTATTATGCCAATCCACTCCACTACTGTCCGAAATGAAGCATATGCCATGTCGCACATTTATCACGCGTTACATGCCGAGAGAGTCACGTGGTCATCTATTTATAGCGGATAAAGCTGTGATATTGAAACTCTTACAGCGCCCGCCTCGGCTTGAAGGTCATTTTGACCACAAAATTATGTGAAATTACACTTGTCCGTGGGAAATAATTGTAAAATAGCAGAGGAGGCGCGCGATCAAGGTTAGTTCGATTCTGGGAAAGTTCGTGTCGCTTTTTGCGATTGTTTATTTCTCTGAAACTTGTGCAAGATGTTTAAAGGACCTGCTTAATGTTTCAACAAATGCAAGAGCACAGGGCAGACGAGTACTGAAATAAATGCACTTTACTAGAGTTCTTCTAAAATCTCTAAATACACGTTGATCCTTTTTCTTTGAAGTTGATGAGTGGAGATTTAAAAATGTTTTTATTGGTTACATTAATTCAGTTGAAAAGGAGTCTGCTTGCTGTTGTGGCATAATTCTGTGTTTAAATCAGTGACCTGTTTTTCATCACTGCTTTCATAGCACATTGCTGGTAAAGTGTTAATTTTGTCCTAAAAGGTTCTTTCTTCACAATTCACTCAGATTTTTAATTTTTGGTCAGCACCCAATAACATATTTGAAAACACAGTCGGCTATGCCATTCTGTGTGAACTTTTTTGGCACATAGTGTTGCGGTCACAATCCCAGTTCTCGCGATGCTGAATAATGCCAGCTGTTAATGTGCTTGTGTGTCCCACAGAGCGTTAATGTCACACCGCTCTTCCGGGGCCGAGTAGCCCAGTGTGTGCAGGTAGCCCACAGGGTTCTCCGTTTGAGGACAATGCGCCTTGGCGTCTGTTTGCAGGTGTAGAATTTAACAACCTTTCTCCTGCCTTTGCCTTCAGGTGACCTGGACTAGAGAAAGGGCTGCCTGGAGCCATGTCTCTCCTCCTCCGCTGCGTCTCCAGCTGCTCCGTGCCCTTGCTCCATCAAGGTGCACTGAAGACACCTGGAAGGAGGTGCTTCAGGACTTTTTCTCTCCTCTGGAACCAAGAGGCTCCCAAAGGTATGCGACTCCTATTCTGCTACCACACTTGTTGGCATTTGGAATGCATACAGTTAAGTATCCCCCCTGTGTGATTATTTGTGTTTCGCTACAAATTAGGGGGTTTATTTCCAAGTTTATTTATTTATTTATTTTTGTTGCTGTGAAGAGGTCATGACCATCTGTAAGTAAAGATGGAAATGATTAAAGAAGTTAAGGGAGGGGGTTTTCTGGTTTTGATTGTGGATAAGGCTAATGAGGAGCAGCCCCCCCCCCCCCCATGGAAATAAAAAGTACAAGTACTTTCTCTGTTTACCTGAGTTTCAAACTGTGGAGAGGTCAGATAAAGGTGACTTTCGTTCTGTGCTGTGGCTGTTTGCACTAGGTCACAGTACTTTGACATTGTCTCAGGCCGCGTGCGTGAGCTGCAGTGATTTGTGTCCGCCATTTAGTTATCATGTTTCGTGAAGTTTGTGAGTTAGCTATGCTTGCAAAGTCTGTGTAAAACGGTCACGCTGTGCAGGCCTACCGTGTGGGCTGGCACTCTGCCAAGCAGCTGCTAATAATGTCTTGCTGCTCTTGGAAGTCACCATGCCAATTATGGAGAGATATGTGAAACTGGACTCACCCTGTAACCTCACTGGACGAGGCCTGTACTTCTCAGTGTGTTGGTGTGTGAATCTGCTGTTGTGCTTTCCTGAAGGGCTGGGGGGGGGGGTCTTAACAGATGGAAGAGAACGAATTAAAAATAAATAAATAAATGAATGAATAAAAAAATGTTGTGCACTTGAGCTCAGTGCAGCTGGGCCTTTGTGCAGGACCTTTAACCCCATTATTAGACCCAGGGGGATTGGCCCCTGCTTGGTCTAATCAACTGTAAGTCGATGAAAGCTTCAGATATATAACTAATGTAATGCACCATGCTTCCACAGACTGTGTGGGGGTCAGTCACCGCTTCTTTACACAATGGAGAAATTCTACTGTAGGTTCTAGGTGATGGCAGGTTGTAGGCACCTGATTGCCTGGCGACATACTAGCTTATGGATGATGAGTTGCACACCCTAGCAACTGACCCACCCCCTCTCTCTGGGCTGCAGTCTGGATAACTGCATGACATCACTGGGGTCTCGGTTAGTTCGATTTATTCAGGGCTGTGGGGGCAATAGTACTTAAAGGCTTGTCTTGTTATTTGTTTGTGTGGATATATTCCCACAATTGCATTGTTCATTTGTATTTATTTCTGGGTTTTTTTTATTATCCACAAGGTCTTGTATTTATAATTCTTTGTAATTGCTTTGATTTCCAGTCTGAATATAAAGCACTTTGAGCGACGCTTTATGTATGAAAGGTGCTATATAATTTCAGCGTATTATCGAGAGCTCATGCATTCATTTGATGTGCCACCCAGGAGGTGCATTCTCTCTTCTGTAGTGCTGCTCTTTCAGTTACACCGCAAAAAGAGCTTAATCATTTCATTTTCTCAAGTCACAAATATTAGCTTGTTTTTATTTCATGTTTGCTGGATAAGTGAAATTTTCTTATTCCATTGGCAAATCTTGCCTCCATTGGTAATATTTGTGCCTTATTTAGCAAAAAAGTAAAATAAATAGTTTTAGAATATAATTTTTGGTATTTTCAGTGTGTGCATCACTTTACTGTATCAATTGTATTTAGCCCACCAATGAATGCCATGCTTGAGAGATTGATGACTGTTGCTCCTCTGGTGTCCCAGGTGTGCTCTATAAAGACGTGGTTGTCGGCGTTCCCAAGGAGATCTACCGGAATGAGCGGAGGGTGGCGGTATCACCGGCGGGAGTGCAGGCCCTGGTCCAGCAGGGCTTCAGCGTGCAGGTAGAGAGCGGGGCTGGAGATGAGGCCAAGTTCTCTGACGAGCAATACAAAGAGGTGGGCGCCAAGATCGCTGACGCAAAGGCCACTTTCGGCTCGGACCTCATTCTGAAGGCAAGTACCTGTACCAGGGCTAGGTGGGCTCCGTTTATGGATTTCAGACCAACTTCTGCTCTTTGTTATTACATGAGCTGTTATTTTTAGCCACATTCTGTGATGTAAACAGCAGCTAATGAATGTTCTTGTCTTGTACCTTTTTTTGTGGTCTAATTTAAAATTGGTCATGGAGCATATGGATAATTAGCTGATTGAGCAAGGGTAACTGGTGGCAGGATGATTGTGCATACACACCAGCCCTCCAGGGAGTAGAGTTGCCCGTCCCTGACCTATTCAGATTCTGACCTAGTTTATGAAGAATAAATAAAGCCCAACTTGTCATTTTGATGTGCTGCGCTGAAAGGGAACCGTTTCGTCTGTCGTATGCTTGCAGGTTCGCGCGCCAACATTTAATGAGGCCCTCGGACTGCATGAAGCTGAGCTGCTGAAGCCCAAGTCCACTCTTGTGAGCTTCATCTACCCAGCACAGAACCCAGAGCTGATGGAGCAGCTCGCCAAGCAGCAGTGCACGGTTTTAGCTATGGACCAGGTGCCCAGGGTCACCATTGCCCAGGGATACGATGCTCTGAGCTCCATGGCCAACATAGCAGGGTATGGCACTCATGAAAGATGAAGGTGCAAAAGAGGCCTGTAAGCTGTACTGCCCCATATGAAAGCCTGACTTGCTGCCTGCTTGCAAGGCCAGTTTATAGTCCAGCAACAGAGTATTTCTTGTGACTGACAATGTGCAATGGATTTAGTCACTGACATTTGGCTTATACTTTTTTTTTCTTAAGCCAATGACCCCAATCTATATAGGGTGACAATAGAAAGTTCATGAACATTCTGTGATTTCAGTCGAGCGACACTATCACTGGGCTATAAACTCACCTTTATTTGCATATGGCCCATCCTGTTGGCACTTGCTGTTGGTATTCCCGATCAGGGTTTCAATCAGTAGGGTACCCTCAATAGCAGCTCATCTGGTTGAGGCCTGTAGGTTGGGGGTTCTGCGATCTGCTTGTGCCAGCTGGGTTCGTTGTGCAATTCTCTGAGGTAATGTCTGTGCAGTGATGACTAACAGTGTGTGACTATGCATCCTCAAGGAATTATAGGACTTTGTTGTGGCAACCAGACACTGGTTGTTTTGGTTTTTTATTTTATTTGGGGGCGGTTTCAACTGCAACCATTATTTTCCAAAATGGAATGTTGTTATTCTTGTGTCAGTCTGAAATTTGTTTTTAAATATAATTTTCAGCAAACAGGAATATTTCAGTTGCATTATTGATTCAGGGAAGAATCCAGCTGGAGAAATGCATATTCAGTGACCTGATCCTGTCATTTTACACAGAGATGGAGATCCTGTAGAAGAAATATAATGGGCATAGATAATGTTTTCCTAATCCTGAGGAATTTTTGGTTTGACATTGAAAACGTGTCATCGTTTGTGGTGAGGAAACCACTGTGGAATAGTTGGTTTCATGTGGAAATTATTTTCTGACAAACTGAAATGATATGTTCTATGATTGGTCTGGACTTTCAGATACAAGGCTGTTGTGCTGGCAGCAAATCATTTTGGAAGGTTTTTCACTGGCCAGATCACTGCTGCTGGGAAGGTTCCTCCAGCCAAGGTAAAGAATCAGACTTGCTTATGATGTTTGGGTCCCTAGCTGGACTGTGAAAAGGGCAGCCTGTAGTGTAGTGGTTAAGATAAATGACTGGGACCCGCAAGGTCGCTTGTTCGATCCCCAGTGTAGCCACAATAAGATCCGCACAGCTGTTGGACCCTTGAGCAAGGCCTTTACCCTGCATTGCTCCAGGGCAGGATTGTCTCCTGCTTAGTCTAATCAACTGTATGTCGCTCTGGATAAGAGCGTCTGCCAAATGTTATTAATGTAATGTAAAAATCAAGATCAGGAACTTCTTGGATTGCAACTTGTGTCCGAGTCATGTACTGTAGGAGGCTGTCCCAAGTTGTAGTACCCAAAACTTCTGCAATGTCGGTCTGAGACCTTAAAACACATTGTGGATTTTTAAATTATTATTTTAACACTATTTTAATGTATGAACATTTATTGTAGATTTGAAATTAAGATAAGTCTACATCACAGCTATGAAATTGTCTTGATTTGATAACTGAAGCAAATGGTGGTTGACCCAATGGATGTATTGCCCTGTTTTCCACAGGTCTTGGTGATTGGAGGAGGAGTGGCAGGTCTTGCTGCCGCAGGGGCCGCAAAGTCGATGGGAGCCATAGTCCGGGGGTTTGATACCAGGTACTTAGAATCTTTTTTTTTTTTTTCTTTTTTTTTTCCTGCACTGTTCTGTGGGGTGATTCCTATGGTCCTGAAGGTGGACCTGATGATGTCGATGTGTTGTGTGCTGACAGGCCGGCAGCTCTGGAGCAATTCAAGTCTTTCGGGGTGGAACCTTTGGAGGTCGATATTAAGGAGTCCGGGGAAGGAGTGGGTGGTTATGCAAAGGAGATGTCCAAGGAGTTCATCGAGGCCGAGATGGCGCTGTTTGCCAGGCAATGCAAGGACGTGGACATTCTCATCAGCACAGCTCTCATTCCAGGTCAGCACCTGGCCATGCTTCTCTATGGCTCCTTCTCTGCCCAGTAGTCCTGAGTGCTAATGTCCACCATCCCCCTGACCAGGCAGGAGAGCGCCCATCCTCATAAAGACTGAGATGGTGGAGTCCATGAAGGATGGATCTGTGGTGGTGGACCTGGCTGCTGAAGCAGGGGGCAACATTGAGACCACCAAACCTGAAGAGCTGCATGTTTATAAGGTGAGTGTTCAGAGAATACAACCATCCAATCAGTTTGAGGCCTTGTCTATGTATCAAGGGCTGTAATTCCGACACTGTCCACGCAATATGGATGTAAAAACCCTCAAATTGAATCTGAAAGTCTGCACTTTAACTACACCTTGATTGTTTTTGCAACTGTTTGTGTTTTGGAGTAAAACGACAAACATTGTCACTGTCCAAATACTTATGGACTAAACTATACATTTGGATACACATTGAATCAGAACCAACTGTAGAAGTGTAGTTCCCTCAACTCCCCAGACTTTCCTTTTCCTGTGCATTGGTCTTCTGGGTGCTGTAAAACCTACTGAACTGCAGGCCGTCTAGACCTAGTTTTCTTTCAGACCAGGGTTACCTTATGTACCTTTTGATAAAGAAAAATCATGATGTAATTTGACGTAGTAGAATGCTGCTGTGTACTTTGGTCTTTGGTCTGGGACAGCCTGTAACTTGTGGCTACAAGGTACAAGACTGGGCCCTGGAAGGTTGGTGGTTCAAGCCCTGGTGTAGCTATAAGATCTGCACAGCTGTTGGGCCCTTGGGCAAGGCTCTTCAAACCAACTTGCTCCAGGGGGATTGTCCCCTGCTTGGTTTAATCAACTATAAGTCACTTTGGTGTCAGCGAAATAACAAACTATATTTATAATAATTTATAATAATAGTATAATAGTTTGGCATAGTAGAATGTTTCTGTGTATTTTCCTTTGGTTTGGTTTATTCATGTAATTCTCTTGACTAGAAGTTGTAGTTGACAATAATGGATATTTTTTTCTATCCATGTCACCTGGTGTTCCTCAGGGGGTGACACACATTGGGTACACCGATCTCCCCAGCCGGATGGCCACCCAAGCCAGCACTCTGTACTCCAACAACGTCCTGAAGCTGCTGAAAGCCATCAGCCCTGACAAGGACTACTTTTTCTTTGAGCCCAAAGAGGAGTTTGATTACGGAACAATGGAGCATGTCATCCGGGGAACCATGGTCATGCAGGTGGTCTTCTGTTCTTTGCCACCAGAGGGCAATACTATCACCGATATGCAAGAAGGAATTTGATTTGTTTTGTCCTTTGCTCTGTTTGTAATGTGAGGATTCCTCTCATAGCTGCCCTCTGTGCAACCTGCAGTAATTTTCATTTGGTTCTGATGAAGTAGAGCCATGCAATCAGTCCAAACCTCCAATCTGCCTGAGATTGTTCAAACAAGAGTGTTATTGCTGCACGCTCGCATGTCATACAAGTTCACGGAATGTGTGGATTTAATATTTTTATACCATGTTTCTTATTATACACATTTCTTTTTACAATTTGTTAGTTTGCATGCTTAAGACAAAATAAAGAACAGATTTCTTGCATGAGAACGTCAACTTATCCTATGTTAAACAAAAGTCCATGTCCCTTTTACCCCCCGTTTTCTAGTTTCTTAACACACACCAGGCCATTTCAATTTGCTGTTTACATTTGGCTTCTCGTACATATTGAGTGCTGTGTCTGTGTAATGATGTTTTAAAGATGGCGTGTGTAATGTTATATGGGGGTTTTACTTGTGGCGTGATAAAGTAAGAAAAATGCAAGAAGACCACAAGAGCAGGCATTTTTCCCTTATAGCCTGTTATTTGTGTTATACCCAGCCCATGTCCAGTGACTGTCTTCAATTGTGAAAATTATTAACTTTATCTTCATGTTTTAGGAAGGAAAGAACCTTTTCCCATCACCCCTCCCCAAGACCTCCCCACCTCCCCCTCCCGCCAAACACAAATCTGTTGCTGAAATTGAAGCAGCGAAACTGGCGGAAGTCTCCCCGTTCAGACAGACCATGAATTCTGCCAGCATTTACACAGCAGGTCAGTGAGATGAGGACCAGCACTATATACCAAAAAAGAGGTTGCTTTGTCATGTTTGTTTATTCTTAGGCAGTCATCACACAGTAGTGTTCGAGACTGTGTTGTCATCATGATCAGAAAAAGTTCACTTCCTGCAGTTTTTAAATATTATTTTAGCATTGTATACATGCTTTCAACTGGCCCAGTCAGTTGTGTGTGAGACATTATAGATTCTTCTAGTCTCTGAGGACCTTCTGCCTTCAGAATGCCTGGTATTGGGGCATTCCCATGTTCATTTAAATCAAGAACGTACTTATTGCATGCACAGTGATTTTTATTTTTAAAATGTATTATCTAACAACAAAGATCTTATGACAAAAACAAAAAATCTCTGTGCCAACTGAAAGCATACACTAAAACTAAATGTATAAAAAATGAACTGTTGCTTTTAAATGTATGCAGTGAATCACAATTGAATCTTCAGATACAGATTACATAGCCCAGTCCCTGTGGCTTGTGGTGAATTTATGAGAAACGGATCTGTTGCACCTAAGGAATGAGTCTGCAAAAAAAATTGAGGCTATTACTTGTGGTACACATCCAGTGATCAATGTCGTCAGCCATTTTCTCTTTCCTTCTCAGGCCTCTCTGGGGTTATCGGCCTTGGCATCGCCTCCCCTAACGCGGCCTTCACCCAGATGGTCACCACGTTTGGGCTGGCAGGGATTGTGGGATACCACACTGTGTGGGGAGTGACACCAGCCCTTCACTCCCCGCTCATGTCTGTCACCAACGCCATTTCAGGTTAGTGTTTCATTGTCTGAGTGTGGTACAAACATTGGCCGACCATTTGAAAAGGTAGTGCGTGGCGAACAAAACGGCTGCCGACAGGGATCGTGCCAAGAGAACAAAAGTTGACAATCATTTGGCTGTTATATAATGCACTTTAATCAATGTAATATTTGTTCTTACCTTCTTTAAGAAAATCCTAGGAAAGCAGCTAATTGGCACGATTTAAATGGAATGTTTATTTGAAATCATTCAACAGCATCCATTTGCTGCAAATGTAATTTGCCATGAACGTTCGCCATCTTGAATACATGTCGCTCATGCTTATGCTCTTGTTGCTAAGTTACTGCATGTATGGCTGCAAGTGAACGAGAGAATGAGAATTGCTTGAACTGTGTGTGTGTGTGTGTGTGTGTGTGTGTGTGTGTGTGTGTGTGTGTGTGTGTGTGTGTGTGTGTGTGTGTGTGTGTGTGTGTGTGTGTGCATACTTGTAATCCAGGTGTGTGATTCCCTTTCCCTCTCGATAGGTCTGACTGCAGTGGGAGGTTTGGTGCTGATGGGTGGGGGTCTCTCCCCGGACAGCCTCCCTCAAACCCTGGCCCTGCTGGCTGCTTTTGTGTCTTCCATTAACATTGCAGGTGGGGCCCATCCCTCTCCTCCACAGCAGTGCCAACGATACAATAACCCCGATTCTAATAATAATAATTATTATTATTAGTTTATTTTTATGTTTTTTGCCATTTTAACAAAAGAACAGAACACTTCTAATGTTGCTAGGTTCGAGTTATATAGAGAGATATCTCACACTGAAGACATACAATGAATCAACCGAATGTAAACCTAGCGCTCTGGTATTTGTGAAGCTGGGAGTGACTTATGAGAATTGAATGTCTCTCGGCCAATCGCAATGTGTATTAAGGAATGTGATTTTTCTACTTCAGCATGGTTTCTAGTCCGTTGTATTGCCTTTTGGCAGCTGTGATGTACCTGTGTGTGTTGGTGTTTCTCTGCAGGTGGCTTCCTAATCACACAAAGAATGCTCGACATGTTTAAGCGTCCAACAGACCCTCCAGAGCACAACTACCTGTATGCCCTACCCGGGGCTGTCTTTGTTGGAGGGTACGGGGCATCTCTAGCCAGTGGCTACAACATTGAACAGGTGAGAAGTGGTACCTGTTTCATAATGACAAATGACAGTTCTGTCTTATTTGCCTACAGCATGTGAACAAATATTGCCAATGGAAGAACATTGGCTGGATGATGATGATGATGTTTTCATCTTCAGATTCCCATCAGGTTTAGGTTATTGCTCTAAACTAACCTGACTTGGGATACCGTAAGTTGGTGATTTACATAAAACGATGACATTGTGAATGTTTAACCATCTACTCTTCAAAACAAAACATTTTGTTTCGAGTGAGAGATTGAAATGCTTGTGGGGCTAATGGCTTTTGATGGGCATGAATTGTGGAATTCATGTTTTTAATTAATTGTCTGCCAGCACAGGTGGTCACCTAGTCAAGTGTTTGTGTATGTGTATATATTGGGGATTTTGGGTGAATGTGTAGATGTACATAATGTAAAAGGTGGCTGATGTAATAATTCCTTGCAGTTATATGGCACTCGACAATGTATGGTGTATGGGACTGACATCAGCTCAGGATGCAACAGTGGTGTCCCTGAGCAAGACGCTTGACCCCCAATTTAGTGTGTGAGGGTGAATGAGTCATTGTAAAGCACTTTGTGTAGCCCTAATGGCGTGTAAATGCAGTCACTTCACCATTTGACCATTACAGATGATGTACCTGGGTTCTGGGATGTGCTGCGTGGGGGCGTTGGCAGGGCTCTCCGCTCAGCGCACCTCCAGGCTGGGCAACGCCCTGGGCATGATTGGCGTGGCAGGGGGCATCGCTGCAACCCTGGGCAGCCTGAAACCTTCTCCTGAGCTGCTGTCTCAGATGTCACTGGCTATGGCCACTGGTGGAACCTTGGGTGAGTCCAACAGCCAATTCCAAAATGTATATTCAATATAATACACACTACAATTCACCATGAGGTAAAAAGTAAAATTAATTTTTTATTATACTTATCATATTATCATGCTATCATATTAATCCACAAGCTCCTCCAGAAACATCCTTTAAAAAAATTATTGCAAGTATAAGGATGTCACTGATTACTGAAGGTTACTGAAGTTGACCTTATTGGAATGATGAAAATAATCTGTTAAATGTACAGCTTTAAAGAAAATGGCACACGGCCAGGCTAGACGGTGGCCCACCCACTAACCTGGAACCGCTTGCAAATTTGGTGCTAATAGTCCTTTGTATTGGGTATATCATTTTATTTCATTTTTTTAAAGCAATGTTATTCCCAAAGTCAGACAGTGGTATGTACTTTTTGATTAGATTTAATCTGGCCTTTGGTTATGCTAACATTTCTATGTACAGTAGGCACATTGGAGGTTTGCATGTAGTGCTCATATTCATTGGGGCAATTTTAAAAGAAAAGAACCAGGCAGGAAGAGACCCTGCAGTAAATAAAGATAGACTCTCCCCACCATACTCTAAAAGCTGTACTCTTCCGCTGTTAAACAAAACGCAAGGATTTGAAGCTTTGAAGTGAACTCCACAATGTTTATGCTGTTTGAATTCCTTAAACTACTTCAAATTGCTCATTTTAACATGAATCATCTAGTCTACAAGGTTGTGGTTTCACTATGATGAATGGGGGTTTAATTCTCTTTCAAATGTTGGCAGCTGGCAGACATCACCAATTGTTTAGAGGCCTTCAGATTGTTAATTCTGTGGTTGTACTTTCAGCATTTGTTACATTATTAGATTTGTCCAGGAATTTTTGGATGGGGGTTTAGCCTACCTTGTGTTATCATACAGATCAAGTGTGAATTGGCTTGATTGGTTGACCTCTATCGGTTCGCGTCCTGTTTGTGTTTCCAGGTCTGACCATCGCCAAGCGTATCGAGATCACAGACCTGCCCCAGCTGGTGGCTGCCTTCCACAGCCTGGTGGGTCTGGCGGCCATGTTGACCTGCGTGGCTGAGTTCATGATCGAGCACCCCCACCTGGACTCGCACCCTGCCGCTGGCGTGGTGAAGACTGTGGCCTACCTGGGCACCTACATCGGAGGTGTCACCTTCAGTGGCTCCCTGGTGGCCTACGGCAAGCTGCAAGGTACACCTCCACCCCCTTCTAAGGCCTTTTGGAAATGCTTTATTTTACTGGCTGCTAATTTGCTAGTATTACTGTGTAAATACCAGCTACTTTTATTAGGCAACTACTTTGAGGCAAGTACTGTGAAACAGACTGTAAAATGTGTTAAATACAAAGAAAATACATTTGTTTCATGGCACATACTGACTTGCCACTGAGATGGCACTGCTCCAGTGCTTATATTGGCACATTGCAGGTGTGTATCCAAACCCAAATACAATATTTGGAAATGCATAGATGATTCATTGTATGTACGTAGAAATCTTTGTTCCTGTGATACATTGTTCACCAATAATATTTGGAAAGCTAAGATTTGTGGAAAAAAGTGAGCATGAAATAGAAAATGAAACGATGCCATTTTGGGCAATGAACTGTACATTTTTAATGCACATCTCAGAACAGTCTGCAAGGTGATTACCGGTTAATTGCCTGCCCCCCCCCCCCCGTACTGGATGCACATAAGGAACTGACCGTGCCGTCACTGCACACCCCTATTGCATTGTAAATGCACTCTCGTTTCCACAGAAACCCAGAGAAGGAAGGGCATGTACTGTGAAATTACATGGCTGACCTGAGTGGGGCATTTCTGTAGAATTGGGAACACTCCAGTCCAAAAAGAACAAACTGGCCTCTTTCGAATGCCTCCGAGGTATTCTGTCAAATCATAATCAGAGTATCAGGTTCAAGCTGACACATTTCACCATGATAGTGCGGAAAACCCCAAATTATGTCCTCTAGGATTTCCTGACTGGGGGTGTGATCGTGGAAGGGTGAAACTGCACTGAGATGGCAGTGGTGATGAGCTGGCACGCCGGTAATGCACAGCAGGCCTTGTGGCAGATCTCCCTGCCAGAGTTGTCATCTGTTATCGGTTCACATCCCCCCCCCCCCCCCCCAGTCAATTTGAGTTGGTCCTCGTGGACGTGCACTTTCCTCGTTGGAAGCTTTCGCACTCTTTGTCCTCAAAACAGTGGATTTGGATATCCTGACCACTGTCTCCAGGCAGTTATTTCAGGGTTGTCTGGTGTTGGAGACAAAACAAAGATGAGTGACTTTCCCCTTGGACCAGGAAGGAATGCAGCATCCATAGCCTCTGTACTGTTGAATTGTGTTTGCCCTTGTTACCGTGGTAATGCGTTTACCTGTGCAGGTTTGAGTTCCATCGGCTCGTTTCCTTCCAGGCCTCCTGAACTCGGCCCCCCTGCTCCTGCCCGGCCGACACGCCATGAACGCCGGGCTTATGGCTGCCTCTGTGGGGTGCTTGGTGCCCTTCATGCTGAGTGACAGCTATGCCACCGGAATGGGCTGTCTGATGAGTGTCTCTGGGCTCTCCACAATCATGGTAAGAGTCTGCACAGGGTTGTGGGTCACTGAACTAGTCTTTCACACCCTCAAAAAATGGTGCTCTGAGCATTTCTTCCACAAGCTTGTTTACACTCAGTGATCACCTCATTAGGTAGACCTGTACACCAGCATGTTAATGCAAATGTTTAATCGGCCAATCATGTGGCAGCAACTAAATGTATAAAAGCATGCAGACTTGGTCAAGAGGTTCAGCTGCTCTGACAAAATGTCAGAATAGGGAAGAAATGTGATCTAAGTGACTTTGACTGTAGAATGATTGTTGGTGTCAGACAGACATTGAGTATCTCAAAATGCTGATCTTCATGCAAAACAGTCTAGAGTTTGCAGAGAATTGTGCAAAAAACTAAAAACAGCCAGTGAGCAGCAGTTCTGTGGTCAGAAACGCATTGATAATGAGAAGTCAGAAGAGCCAGACTGGTCGAAGCTGACCGGAAGGTTACACTAACGCAAATAACCACATTTTTAGAAGTGCATCTCTGAACCCACAACATGTCAAACCTCTAAGTCAGCGCTACTCAACTCCTCGTCCTGCGGCCAAAGTGTCTGCAGGTATTCACTCTGACAGCGCGCTACACAACCTGCTGGGTTCTGATAATAAGCTGATTGGTGAAATCAGGTGGCGTTGCACACCATTAAAGCAAATGCCTGCAGACCCTGCGACCCGCAGGACGTGGAGTTAAGTAGCACTGCTCTTAGTGGATAGGCTACAGCAGCTTATCTAAAAGTGCTCTCTGAATGTTTATACTGGCAATAGTGCCATTGTGACTGTGCTTATGTACCTTAAATGGTAGACTTGGTGTTCTATTCGATTCAATTCAGTTTTATTTGTATAGCACTTTTTACAGAAGACTGTCACAAAGTCACTTTACAGAGTAGCAGTTTACAGAGTCCAGACCAGATCCTCCTCGAAAATAGCAAGCATGTGAGGTACATGACTCCCTAGTAGGGGGAGAAGCCCTCAAACGGTGGTGAGGAAAGTTCCCAGTTGCAAGAAATCTCAGGAGGTGTTCAGCTATAGAGGGGGAGCCCATCCTCCACTGGCCAGCAAGGTATAATGGTAGATGTAGAAATGTGTTCAGAAATCCATTATAATAAATCAAATTGGTTGGACAGGTTACTGTTCTAGTATAGTAGTTATAGTACAGTTGTAGTATATTAACTGGTGAAAGTAGGAAGTATAAATGGGAAAATAGGGCAGTGAATTAAGCGAATGAGGGAGTGAACGAATGCTGCAGTTTTGGGCAGGATCTGCTGACATTTTACATTTTTACATTTTAGTCATTTGGCAGACGCTTTTAATCCAAAGCGACTTACAAGTGCATAGGTTCTACCACAAGTCAAAGCATCACATCCAGAACTAGAAAAATACACCTGGACTGCTGTTCTAAACATATAGTCGTCATCATAAGTGCAATTTTTTTTATTTTATTTTATTTTTATTTTTTTTGGGGGGGGGGGGGGGGGGGGTTAGACAGGGATAGGGGTATCAGAAGGGGGGGGCGGGGTAAATCAGGAGGGGGGACTAAGGTAGAGTTTGAAGAGGTGTGTTTTGAGTCTGCGTCGAAATAGGGGGAGGGATTCTGCTGTCCTGACAGTGGTAGGCAAGTCATTCCACCACTGAGGAACCAGAACGGAAAACAGGCGTGAACGTGCAGCTCGACCGCCAGGTGCCCGTAGAGAGGGAATCGTCAGGCGACCAGAGCTGGCAGACCGGAGTGGTCTAGCTGGGGAGTAGGGAGTGATCAGGGATTGTATGTAATGTGGGGCAGTCCCCTTAGCAGCCTGAAATGCCAACACTAGGGCCTTGATGCGTGCGGCAATAGGAAGCCAGTGGAGGCCAATGAGAAGCGGGGTGACATGAGCCGACCTGGGCTGACTGGTGATCAAGCGGGCTGCAGCATTCTGGACCAGCTGGAGGGGCTTGATGGCGCACGCTGGGAGACCGGCTGCTGAGTGTGCTGTCCGCATGATGGGTTCTGAGTTTGTGTGTGGTCTGCAGGGTGTGACTCTGACTGCGGCCATAGGGGGTGCTGATATGCCTGTGGTCATCACCGTACTCAACAGCTACTCTGGCTGGGCCCTGTGTGCTGAGGGCTTCCTGCTGGAAAACAACCTCATGACCATCGTCGGTGCTCTGATTGGCTCATCTGGTGCAATTCTGTCTTACATCATGTGTGTGGTGAGTGGACCCCTTATAAGACACTTTATTGAAAATAAATCTTCCATCATAGTTACTTAGGAGCAGTGGGCAGCCAAGATGCAGCACCCGGGCAGCAATGTTATGTTCATCTTTGCTTCAGCAGGGCTTGAACAACCAACTGTTCAGCTCCCAGCCTTGTACCTTAGCCAGTACACTACAGGCTGGTTTTTCCACACATAGTGATCACTGTGTGGAATAGCTTGCTAGGACATAGTGGTGGAGGCTGAAATACTGGGGGTTTTCAAGACCAGGCCTGATACTGTGGTAGATACAATCTCGCTTTCTGGTAAACTAAGCATTAGGTGCAGTAGGAAAAGGGAAGCATTGCTGGGCTGAATGGCCCTCGTCATGTAATCTGATTTTGGTGTTGTCTAGTATAAATTGACCGGAAGAGCTGGGTTTTCTATTTTCTTTCCCGCCAGGCCATGAATCGCTCCCTGCCCAATGTGATTCTGGGTGGGTACGGCACAACGTCCACGGGAGGAGGGAAGCCCATGGAGATTGTGGGGACCCACACAGAGGTCAACGTGGAGCAGTCCATCGAGATGATTAAAGAGGCGAACAGCATCATCATCACACCAGGTAGGAGAGCCAGAGATGCAAGGTTTCATGCCCAGTAACATTATGTCAAGTCAATTTACAGGCTCAGGAGGTAAGCGCTGGTGGAGAGGTGCTGGTTATAAAGTGCTTTGGATAAAAGCATGCAGTCAGTTTACCATTTACCTTATTTGTATTAACCCACAGTTATCAAGAGCAACTTGACAGTTGAGGATGTTCGTGTCACAACAGTGCAATATTACCAAGAAGAAGGTCAAGTTATAATCAAACATTGTAAATTTAGTCAAATTATGATTAGTGTTATAACGAAGTGTCTTTTGTCATCTCAATACTTTGAATCCCAAAATCAAATTGTTACAGCAAATTTTTTTTTTTTTTATCTTTGTAGCTGTGCTTTACAAACCGGATTAGTCATGGTCAACTTGTTGGCCACTAGATGGTGGCGTTTTTTTATTTAAGAAAATCAATGCAAAGTTCAGGGACAAGATGCACTAAACTTATTGCCAGTGTACTATTTCTGACCAGACTGCGCAAGGCAAGATTACTAAATCGAGTGTTTGTAGAATCTTGTGTACACGCAAAGCCATGGTAATTGGAAGTGTCTCTTGTTCTGTTATCTCAGTCAGTCAGTGCTGACGGCAGAGAGAAGTGGGAAGGCAGGAGGCCCACAGGCCTGAAGACACCGAACACAACACATGGCTTACGTTTGTTTTTCTTTTCCTTGTTTGTAGAGGCGCTGAGAAACAGCAGGGGTGGCTTGAGTGTTGAATCAATTACTGGAATGGGGTTGTGAGGGGGGAGGGGGAACCCACAAAGGCCAACCACAGTCTGTGTTCGCATGGCAAGCACTTCAGCCAACCGCACGAAGCCAATTATGAACACTAATAGTGAAACCAAAGGGAATGGGACACGGAAGCCCGCGGGTCAGGAGTGGGAAGGTTTTGCGGTCCCCGTGGGATCTCCTTCAGTGTTTTAAGGCATCAGCCCCACAGCGGGGACCGGTGACCCGAGTGGATGGGAACTCGCACGCACACTTGCACAACAGCAGAATTCCTCCACGTCAATACCTGGGGAAATGGAACCTGTAGACCATTGTTTTTAGAGCTTCCTTTTATGTTTGTATTCATCTGGTGTCAGAAGCATTTTGGGCTCATTCTGTGAATCTGGTGTTCACTTCTACAGCTGTATTCCCATATTATGATATTATTCATAATCTATAGCAATATAGCATGACCGGAATTCATTGTTACAGAAAGTTCATGTTTAAAAATATGTACATTTACTTCAACTTATTTTCAGGGTTTGTTGAGTGAATTCATTAGGGATTCATTTGTGTCTACTGTTGGTGCTCCATAAGTGTCACAAAGCCTAAGTCGTTGTTTTAAATGGTAAATGGTTGGCATTTATATAGCACCTTTATCCAAAGCGCTGTACAATTGATGCTTCTCATTCACCCATTCATACACACACTCACACACCAACGGCGATTGGCTGCCATGCAAGGCACCGACCAGCTCGTGTTGTGTGTTCCTCCAGGTTGGGGCCTTTGTGCAGCCAAGGCTCAGTACCCCATTGCTGACATGGTCAAGATGCTACGAGAACAGGGCAAGTCTGTCAGGTAGGGGTGCTACTGGACAATCTGGGTATGGTCATGCTTCTCATTGGTCAGAACATGGTCAGAAACAGACCTAGGTTCAAATGGTATGAGTTTTGGATTCAAATACTTTTCTGCATGTTTCTAAACTTGCCTGATGTATTGGAACAAATGACATGATCCCAAAGGTGCAAATGGGTGGGGTTTATTTAGTTTTTGTTCCAATTCACCAGGCAAGTTTAGTCGCATGCAGAAAAGTATTTGAATCCAAAACCAACGTATTTTTTTCCTTTTCCTTTTTTGATCCAAGGTTCGGGATCCACCCGGTGGCTGGTCGCATGCCAGGCCAGCTGAACGTGCTGCTGGCGGAGGCTGGAGTGCCCTATGACATGGTGCTGGAAATGGACGAGATCAACGAGGATTTCCCAGGTTAAATGCAATGCATGTTTTTGTTTCATCTCTAATAAAGGTCAAAGGATAAAAAGCAGGGGGAGATCTACAGTCCTGTAAGGTTTCACTCCAACCATAACAAAGCTCACCACATTCAACAGCTAGAGATCTCATTGAGCTGCTAGTTGGTAGAATCAGGTATGCCACATTTGAGGTGAAATAAAAACTACAGTACTACAGATTTACAGTACGGTAGATCTCGAGGAAGAGGACAGCCCTGCAAAAGGTTAATTTAACTTCTAATTTTTTTGGCAGTGATTGTTATGAAAACCAATGTGCATTTTCTCAGTCCCGGGGGTTAAATTCAAAGTTGACCCCGCATTTGTCTTTACACAGAAACTGACTTGGCGTTGGTCATTGGTGCAAATGACACCGTCAACTCCGCAGCACAAGAGGACCCCAATTCCATTATTGCTGGCATGCCAGTTCTGGAAGTCTGGAAATCTAAACAGGTATGGTAGTCCCATTTCCTTTGGCTCAAATCTAAAATCCATTATGACTTGGAGCAAAATACAGAACACAGGAATTCTGCAGATTTCAGGACATAATTAAATGGTAGCCATAATTCGAGTTTGTGTCATAGTAATTGTCTTTGTTCCATGGTACAAATATCTCAAATTCAAACCGGTATAATTTAATGCTACATGAGGCTTCTCTGCTCAGCCTTGTGCTGCCCTTTTCTTTTAGAAATTTGCAAAGGCCATATTGTTGTTTAATATCCTGCTAGTTTTATTTAATTGTTTTTAACATTTTTAATGTTTTTCTATTTTAACAAACAAAATGGCTCTTTTCCTCTTCACAGGTTATAGTGATGAAGCGTACGCTAGGCGTGGGTTATGCTGCTGTGGACAACCCCATTTTTTACAAGCCAAACACAGCCATGCTACTAGGGGATGCCAAGAAAACATGTGACGCCTTGCAGGGTAAAATCAGAGACAACTACTACTAGTCTCCATCTTTGTTTTTGTTTTTGTTTTCTGATCAAATTTTTATGAACCATGTTCCATTATGCAGTTCATTCATGTACTAATTCAACAAGTTCCTTTAGGACAATTCCTTACTTTTTTCCCCCCTTGTAGACTGACAAAGCTTAAAATGAAATGAAGAGATTAAAATGTGAGGTTGTGGCAATTTCTGCTGATTTAATCCATCTGAAACTTAATTTATTCAAGTGCATGCACTGATCTGATTTGTAAATAATAAAGTCTATTTACATGAGAATGGTGTTGAATTATTTCTTCCATGATCTTTTTAATCAGATGGCACTTAAAAGCTCAGTTTAGGATTCTTTCTGTCCCAAGCCCAATGAAGTGGTTCCACCCAAATCCCCAGAGGTTTTGGCTTTAGTTGAGAAACAAGAAGAGGTTTAATGGGGACTCGAAACCATAGTATAGCAGTCATTTTGATTGGTTGAAAGGGTATAAGGATGAGCGTGCCATATGGCACTCTTGGGGATTTTACAGTAGTTGTACTTGGGACTGAAAGGGTTGAAGCAATTTGATACTATAGAAATATCCTGAGAATAATATTTTGCATTCTGTTTTTTTTATTTCTTTTTTTAAGTACTGTACACTTGAAGTGATGATTAATGAATCTACAACTTTAATTAAAAGAGAATGCCCCATAAACTCAACAGAACAGAACCCCCAGCATAGGGGTTTAGCAAAAGACGCCATGCCATCATCCAAATAGGTTACATACTGTTCATATAACATTTCATCCAAATAAAGGTGGGGGAACCATTCGTCTTCATAATCCATCTGAATAGATCACAACCAAGAATAAACATTTTTACAGTGCTCAACTGTCCTATTGCTTTCTGTGAGCCATTTCCTGGTGTCCAGAAGCCATTAATGAGTAGTCTGGTGGTTGACAGATGAAGATGTCTTGATTTATAGTTTGCCAGCACTGTGCTTGGCTTTGTTAATCAGCTGATGGAGGTAGGAGTAGAAGAAAAGCAGGTTGTCGTATTCGCCCTGATACTGCTGTGACAAGCACTGCACATGATAGTCCTTCAGGAAGTAATAAATGGCCTCGATTGTTGCCAGGTAAGTGTCTGGGGATCCCTTCTGATGGCGCCAGAAACACGTCTTCCTCGTCTTCAGTTCAACCTGAAGCAAGGCTGGGGGAATGATATACATTTCAGGCACAAAGCATTTCTTCTGCCAGAAAGATCGCTGAAGACAATTTTACTTTGTGTTAAAAGACTGCTAAATGGCAGTATGGTGCAGTACCAGTGTACTGCAAATCAGAAGCTGCATCAGGCATTTGAATAACACAGCGGTCTCCAACCCTAGTCTTGGAGGGCAAAAACGTCTACTGGTTTTCGTTGTTACTCTGCACTTTAATCAATTACAGCAGTTGACTACGCAGTTAACTCTCCTTGCCTGGGTCTCAACAGGGTGGTGATTTTAGGTGAAAACAAAAACCAGCAGCCCATGCAGCTCTCCAAGACCATGGTCAGATCACTGGTATAACCGAAGTCATTACCTTGTAGCCGTTCATCTGTGATTATTTTATTGGTCTGATTCCAGGTGCTGTCAATAAAGATGACTCTCTGCAGCGGAGTACTCTGTTCACTCTCTGCACTTTGTGTCTCCTTTGAGTCCTTGTCTACCTTTTGTCTCTTTGGGCAGGGCTCCTTTAGTGGACAAACAGTCCTCTTCAGTAGCTGCTCTGACATTTCTTCAATGGTTATTGAACCTGGACCCGGAAACACTAAAACAACCTAAAAACAGACAGGAAGAATGAGGAAATCTAAAATGACAAATTTGTACAATCTTTTACTGAAAGATCACTAGTAGGTGTATTTGCTAAAGGCAAATTAATATTGTTGAAAAAATAAAAAAAATACAAAAAAAATAAAATAACTTACATTGTGTTTTTCACTTTCATACTCTGGGATACAAGGGTAGGTGTATATGGTGACGTCATCGGGCGCTATGAGTTTCGCGTGTACTGCGGTGCTTTTCCCATCCGTCTCATTGGGATGCTTGATGATGTCTATCTTAACAGGAAGCTGGGAATGTGTTCATTTTTAAGCAGTGTATACATGTCATGCAGTAAATAGGCTATGTATTTGTACAGGTTTTTAAACATTACACATTTGGTAAACAATGTACACGTAAATTACATTTAGACCAAAATAATTACTTGACAAAAGTAGGGCTTGAGGAAAATGGTCACTGTAGCGATGCCTTTACTTTGAGGAAACAAAGCATGCATGGATTTTATTCATCTGACTCTGGAAGCGAATACCTTTAAAAAACATTGTATACGCACGAAAGATGCATCAAATATGTTAACACTAACCTTGATTGTGGGGATTTCCTGCTGGGCCACACCTACTAAAGAGAAACACGTGTAACAATAAAACATCCTTGAACCACTACATTTGGGACATTTCAATCTTCCCGTCAATTGCGCTCTTTCCAGCACATCGTGGGATGCCAATTTCAAGCCATGGAGAGGTCGTTTCTCCTGTTCATTTTTTAAAGATGATATTTTGAGGCTTTCGGGGGAGCCTAATTGCTCTTTCACGAGGGCTCCGCTATCCTCCTTTGGTCTGGACAAATTTCCATCGGCTGTCGTCATGATATCGGACTTGGAAGCCATCCTTTTACTAAGCTTATCAGCTAACTGTTACAGCAAACTGCCTATGTACAGTATTAGCCGTCCGCATTAGCTGTCAAACAACTCCAACCACGTGCAGTGTGGCTTGAGTTTGTGAAAGGTCTCACAAGAAATCTAGTTAACGTGTACATTAATTTTAGCGACGCCACGCAAAAAAACTAAGACTGGTATTCTAACTATAACGTATTTGTTGAAACTATCTATAACTATCACGTCAATCATTATATCCGGCTAGCTGGTTAGCCCATACCACTGTATACAGTGGTCGGTCAACCCCCCATATGATCTCGGATATGACCTGAACAAGTTCCCATGTTAACCGGAAGAACAAAGTTGTTCTCCGTTGCCACAACAACGTGCCTTGTTACCATAGAGACTGTATAAAAATCTTTCTACAAGCACAAACCAAACACGGTGAGGGATTGTGCAGAGTTACAGTTGTGTGCCATGCTATGATGGGCAGTTGGCTAACAAGATAACGTTTGTATTAACGTATGACTATATTGTCACTAACTAGTTAGCATGCTAACGTTAACTAGCTACAGCAGAGGTGCCCAATCTTATCCTAAAAGGGCCGGCGTGGGTGCAGGTTTTTGTTTTAACCCAGCAGTAACACACCTGATTATACTAATGAACTAATCGTGGTCTTTAATCAAGACCTTGATGAGTAGAATCAGCTGTCTTAGTACTGTGCTAAAACAACAACCTGCACACACACCAGCCCTTTCTGGATAAGATTGGACACCCCTGAGCTACAGGCACATCTTGCATTCCAATCGAATACGTAGCACGCGTCTTGTGCTGGACTATTGGCTATATTCAGCATATGTACTAGCTGTTACGCAGTTTAAGACACACGTTGAATTGAAAAATATATATTTGGTTGTTTCGTCTTATCACCATTTTCTTAAATATGGTATTGTTTGTTTTTTTGACAACCTGGTCAGAAACAAGTTCCAGAGCTTGGCTTCCTGTTTTTGAAATGCAACTAACGCTGCTAACTAACTTACTATGATATACCAGAGAAAAACATTTTTAATGTGCATGTATTGCAATTTTCCATCCCTGCAATGCCCACTGTCGGTATGGAAGGGCTCAGACCAGCACACATACCTTCCAAACCCGCAGCCAGCTGCTGCTTCTTTTCACTCTCCAGTCCCCATCCAATCGAGGCATGCAGGTGCTTGATTAACCATTGCTGTTGCACAACAAAATAAGGTAAGACTTTATTTGAAGGCTCCTACATAAGAGGTATATATAACTCCATATCCGTACTACATAAGCATTCATACGCACTTATGAGTCACTACATCTCCATGATATGAGGATCTTGTGTCAGTGTTGAGATTTAAAAAAAAAAGTTATTTTCTGGAACATGAAAGGTAAAGATGAGGGGGATTAGAAAATAATGGTTATGGTATTTGGTCAGTGAAACCATTACTGTTTTTAGCTCTGTACTCCAGCACACTGGATTTGAAATGAAATTAATATAGGGTTAAAGTGCAGACTGTCACCTTCAGTGTGCGGGTATTTACATCCATATTGGGTGAGCCGTGTTGTGATGCTGTTGGGTCAATGACATGACGTGCAAATTTCTGTGTCCGAGTGCATTATTTCCTTGTAAAATAATGAGATAAATTCATGACATATATCACGTCCTTCTATAAAACATATTTAGTCTGAATACATATTGAGTACATTCAAAAAATTTTTTTTTTTTCATGTTTTGGCATCTCAAACCCCCAAAATGTCAGGTGGCGCAACTGTCTGAGCAAAGGTACAGACTAAGAAAACTATAAAAAATAGTGATGATAATAATTTCAAAATAAAATGCTATGGCATGATTTTATGTTTGAAACCTTTCAAATAAACCAATTTTACAAGTACCAATAGTTTTAAAGCTATTGAGATAATTGGAAAACTTTTGTCCAGCATTTATATGTTCTCAAATGTCAGGGTGGCACAACCGTCAATATGGGGCTTTTATTATGAAATTAAGAGGTAATAACAGTAAACAGGATATTGCATCATCAAGAGGACCCCAAGTGACAGTTATACCTGAGTGAAAAGGTTTGTAGATCTATCTCAAATATTGATAAAAATAGCTAGTTTTAATATGTAGGTAGACTGGCAACACTTTCCATGTCAGGTGGTACAACCAGTGTAAAACTAGTCACAAAACTCTTTATTACATTTTTACATTATATGTATGAATTTGATAACAATGGCAAAAGCTAATACAGGTGTCCAAGTAGAAGCCTGTTTAATTTGAAATTAGTTGCAAAAGTCAGGTGGCGCAACCAATAAGTCAGGTGGCGCAACTGCCGGGAATCTCATTATATGAAATAAATAATGTTATTAAAAGCTCTAAGATTATCTATTACATAACTAACAAATGTTTATTAGTTTTAAGTTAAAGATATTATACACTTTCAAACCTTGCAATTATTCAACATAGTTCCTGTCATTACTAATGTTGTCAGGTGGTACGACCAGGTAAAATATATATTTAAACCAATAAATAATCGGTTAACATGAACAAATGGTTGATAACTATGATGTGAATAGCTATTGTATTTAATGCATTCATTTGTATATTTTAGAAATTATTTTTCTGTCTTTAAATGTAAAATAGGATGCTAAAGATACCAAATACCTGGCTACTAGAATGCAATAGTCTTAAATTATTATAAATACAAAACACAACCACAAAAGAATAATGTGTTCGGCACTGTAGACACTAAAGGATACTTGCCAAAGTTTTACTTAAAATAAATAGTGGGAAAATATATTGACAAATATTTGGTTGCGCCACCTGACATTTTTTGGACGGTGAAGTTAAAAATACAGTTAAAAAAATTATTTAAACATTTTGAAATGTTATACAACAAGTGAGACTTGTTTAGACACGTTGTTCCAGATTCAGAAATATGCATTACATCCATTTTGAACGAACTTAAAAAAAAAAACTTTTTAGAAGCTTTATTCGTCATTGACCCTGTTGTGTGGTCACAGTCATGGCATCGGTTCAGGGCCACCAGGATATGGTCCGGATGTGTTGCTCATGGTCATTTCACTGTTTTTGCAAGGATAATAAGATTAGTAATGCATTTTTTTGCTTACAGTACATAAAGATAGTGACTATTGTGAGGCAAAGACAGCAAAAAAAAAAGCCAATATTATATATGTCATGAAATTATTCTAATAATTTGCAATATGTAGTAATATACAGTGAATGTATCAATTCAGCTGAAGGATGTTGAAAATAAAAAATTCCAGCCAAAGTCAGCGGAATTAAAAAATAAATAAATAAATAAACATTTCAATGGCAATACAAAAATGCATCAAAGTATGACATACAAAAACTCAGGTATACATATTTTTTACAGCCTTTGGTTTTTTGTTTTGTTTTATTATTTGATTTAATGTTTGACAAGGAATTGTACTGAAACATCATAGCTGATTTGTTTTTATATCTTGAAGACTTGATTATAAATTTTAAAAAATGATGAAAAAATCACATCCAATTTCATGACATTTTAATTTCTCAATAACATTGTCATCACAGCAGCACTACAATGTGTAATTATGAAAAGATTGATACAATTCTAGTTTAAGGTCCAGTTATCTAAGTTGTAACGTGATCATGCTCAACAATTATGGCATATTATTTCTGGCCAGATGTCATGGCTTCAGAAACTTTGCTGCTTGGTCTCCTAATAAATAAGAATATTTAATGTCCTGTACAGACTTCCATACAATTTGTAAACTTGCAGATGCACATATAATTGTTGACGAGGTGCATATGATGAACATTTAAAAGAAAGTTAACATATTGGAAGCCGTGTTAAATAAATTACATTTGCTTGTAGAAAGTGGCAAATTCAGGTCACTCAGTCACTCAGGGACAGTTTGCACAGAGCATGGGCTTCATCAGGTAGCCTCTAGAGGGCGTGTTGTGGGTCTGGACAAGATCTGTGCTTGCTAATTTAAAGATGTTACTCCTGCAGCTACCTCAATTAATGGGCTGGTATGTTAGATACTGCTTCACGCCAAAGGGATGCCTGAACCACAGCCAGAGTTCCTCTTCCAACAGCAATCTGATACACCCCAGGGATACTGTGCCTTAAGCCTGATTTTCCTTGTCTTCTGCAGTTTGACAAGATGCTGGAAGGCTTCAGAAGTAAATATGGCAGGATGCATTAACTGAAAATACAGCACAGTTCTTAAGTATTTGGACTGTGACACATTTTTTGTGTGATTTTGGCTCTGTATTCCAGCACATTGGATTTGAAATTAAACAATGAGTAAGCGGTTAATCTGCAGACTGTCAGCTTTAATTTGACGGTATGTATATCCACATTGGGTGATCCATGTAGGAATTACAGCCATTTTTATATATGGTGCCCCCATTTTAGGAGAGTAAAAGTAATTGGTCAATTGGCTGCTCTGCTGTTTCTTGGCCAGCCATGTGCTGTTGCATCATTAGTTCATGAAGAAGAAAGCTAACAACGGTCCAGATTTGATTATAGGTGCGGAATTTGCACTTGGACTTGTTGCTGTTCTCTGTCAACATGATGTCGAAAGAAGTGTCAATGCCAGTAAAGCATTCAGGGAAATCAGAATAAATTAATCAGAGACATAGCCCAAACCTTGGGTGTGTCAAAATCAACTGTTTGGTGCATTGTTAAGATGTAAGAGTGCACTGGTAAGCTCAGCAAAAGCAAACTGTGGTAGCCCATGATAGCCCATTGTGGTGGATGACTGAAGTATACTTTCAATTATGAAGAAAAACCTTTTCAACTGATGAAACAGATTAAGAACACTCCCTAGGATGGAGACATAATTATAGACTTCCATAAAGAGAGGACTATACCAGCAGAATCTCAGAGGGTTCACTGCAAGTTTTAAACCACTGGTAAGCCTCAAGAACTGAACAGTTAGGTCGGAGTTTGCTAAAAAAGAAAGTACCTTTAAGAGTGTTATGGCTTGGGCATGTACAGTGTGGCTGTCGCTGGACCTGGCTCACTTCCTATTCCTATTGGTGATGTGACTGAAATACAGGCCTGGCGGAGCATCAGCAGGGGAAATACCCAGCATCTGGTCATATCTATGGGTTGCAGACTTCAGGCAGTCATTGAATACAAAAGGGTTTGCATCCAAGTACTAAATATGACATTGTGTTAATTGGTCCAAATACTTTTTGTCCCCTAAAAGTAAAAGGTGAGACTATGTATAAAAATGGCTGGAGTACATAGGAGGGGAGAAAAAAAAGAAAAGAAAAAAAAAATGTTGTGTCCAAATACTTATGGACTGTACTGTAACTGTCACCACCATAGAGAGATATTGCAATGCTGGATTGCATCTGTTTCTGGTTGGTGTCTGTTAATTTACTGTAGTTGTTTAACTTACAGAATAGCATTTATGACTTGTTGAAGGGCACTTTAAAGCTGTGATTTAAAGCAAGGTATGTTATGAGAATAGTTATATTATGATGTTGTCATAAGGCATATAATTCCATCTGACTTATTGTGACAGGGCAAAGAAACTTAGTTGTAATTAACAAGCGACTGGATCTGATTAGAATTATGTTGTTGTACATAATAAAATCATCTGACTCCTCATCAGAGCACACCAGCTTCTGTTCACATTTTCCAAATGTCTGTAGGGAGGAAATGGACTCAGCCTTGATGCGTTTACATTTTGAACATATTACAAATTATCTGCTAAGACAAACTTTGCGTGACTTGGCAAAAGTCTTCACCTTGTTCAGACATTGTTTTGTTCTAACTGATTCAGAGGTTTGTGCTTCCAATTTTCGTCCCTTTATTTGTCATTTTTCTCAGAAGCAGATGTGCATCTGAGCCAAAGTTAGCTCTCGTTGGGCCTCATTAATCCATGTGTGTGGCAACTCACCAGTATTTATGCTTTGGCTTGTTTGAACATGACAGGTGTCACATTTTCCTCCTAATGATATAAAGTTTTAGATGATAAATTTTAGTTTTAGATAAATGCCAACCATGATATTAGTGCAATATGCAGATGTCCAACCACCTTTGCCAGTGACATTATCGACAAGGATTTATCCAGTTTGACTTGAGCTCTCTTTCTGAAACTGAAGCATAAAAAAAGATTGTTTTTCCTTGAGGATTAGGAATAATTGAAGGTATCACATTTTTAGCTCCTATATTATTGTTATAATTGAATCAGATCAACCAAACCCCTTTCCAGGACAGCATTTTGGGCTTTGAAAGACATGAGATCAAATACTCACACGTCACCCCCCTGCTTACTTCCCTCCACTGGCTGCCTGTCATGGCTCGCATCAAATTCAAAACATTGGTGCTAGCCTTCCAAGCAGTTAAAGGGTCTTCCCCAGCTTATCTGCAAAAAATCATCAGACCCTACACCCCTGCCAGACCTCTTCGTTCAGCCTCCACAGGCCGCTTGGCACCTCCCCCTCTCAGAACCTCCACCTCACGCTCACGACTACTGTCTGTTCTGGCTCCACGGTGGTGGAACGAACTCCCTGTTGAGGTCAGAACTATAGAATCTCTCCCCACCTTCAAGCGCAAGCTGAAGACGCACCTCTTCAAGCAGCACCTCTCCCCATCCCTCCCTACCTCCCTGTGAACCTTAATTGTTGTCTCTGTGACTTGCTTTGTGTATCGGTATTTTTAGTTGGCTAGGTAAGCAGTGTTTGGATAGTTAACTTTGGTGACTTTTGCTCTTGTT
Source organism: Conger conger (assembly GCF_963514075.1). Taxonomy (NCBI): domain Eukaryota; kingdom Metazoa; phylum Chordata; class Actinopteri; order Anguilliformes; family Congridae; genus Conger; species Conger conger. The sequence continues at coordinate 24,582,082 of NC_083765.1, forward strand.
TGTTTGTTTGTTAAAAAAAAAAAAAAAAAAAAAAAAAAAGCCCCTTGTCCTTATCTTTGTTGTACAGGTAGCAGTTGAAATTGTACTTACCTCTAGGGTCTTTCAGCGAACTTATCCCTGGTTATGGGTATGCACTTTGCTGTACGTCGCTCTGGATAAGAGCGTCTGCCAAATGCCAATAATGTAATGTAATGTAATGAGTTTTCAGGTTTTTGGAAATATTTTGGAAGGACTAGTTTTCGCACTCACTTTTATTAGTATAATAATCCTTGCTAAAGGTTTACGACTGTATGTACTGTATGTGGAATTTATGCCCAGACACCTTAGTGAAGATTGCATTGTATGATATGGCTATAATTTCCTCCTCGAGGAGTCCAGGACCAGGGTTGCCAACCCCTGATCTAGAACTACCATCCGGTATCTCGTCTTCCTTTTCTATGTAAAACAATCCAATGAGCTACTTCTAAAGTTCTAAAGGCGGCCTGTAGCTTAGTGGTTAAGGTATATGACTGGGACCCGAAAGTGTTGGTGGTTTGATTCCCGGTGTAGCCACAGTAACATCCGCACCTTTAAGGTACAATAGGTAATTTCACTTAAGGTAAAACGGTCGAGAGGAATTGCAACAACAGACAACCTCAAACCACAACACTGTTTATGCTTCCCACAGTCTATGAATATAAAGCCTAATATAAATCGTTATTATACAGTTCAGTGTTCTCGTGCACTGTTTTGGAAAGCTGACCAACTATATTGTGAGCAAACAAGTTATTTGGCTGCATAACTAGCTGGCTATATAACTAAGATATGATAGTTTACCACAAACGATGCGACTGCAATTTACAGTCTGAGAGAAATAAAAGGTTTACGGATAATTGAACATGTGAAAAGACAAAAGGAACGTGTAGCTGCCCAAATTGAACTCCAGACAAGCGATCACTGAAACTCTGTATAGTATTGCTTATCTTGTTAGAAAACAATACTCGTCAGTGGAGATTTCTTCTTGCTAACTATAGCTAATTTGCTTGCTGCTACCGATATCAAACTGGTATTGTTTTATAACTCCATATGTAGTCTTCGCTTGGATAATAAGCAATAGTACACAGAGTTTCAGTGATTGCTTGTCTGGAGTGCAATTTGGGCAGCGTCAGGAACAATCAAAATAAGCCCCACGCAATTGGCTGTGGGAGTTGGAACCATTTTTCAACCAATAAGCTTCAATTGCTGTATAGCTGTACAATGTTTTGATACATTTGACTGCCCGACAAACGTGCACTTTGAAACCCGAATTTAATAACTATAAACACAGGCAGAGCGTGTGTCAACATGTCAGTGAGCCTTTTTCAATGATAGGAAGGGATTTACAATGGTCTTGCAACAATGTTTTAACACAAAAATCGTACCTATTCTACCTTTAACTGTTGTCTTTACCTCTGTTATTTACTTGTGTCATTAGGAGGATAAATTCGCTAGTTTTGTTTGGCTAGGTAGGCAGTTTATTTATACATTTGCGTGTTGCGGTATTACAATTTTAACATTAAAAAAATATATGATGATCAAATGGGCCCTAGTCCTTATCTTTGTTGTACAGGTAGCAGTTGAAATTGTACTTCCCTCAAGGGTCTTTCAGCGCACTTGTCCCTGGTTATGGGTATGCACTTTGCACTTTGTTGTACGTCGCTCTGGATAAGAGCGTCTGCCAAATGCCAATAATGTAATGTAATGTAATGTAATGAGTCTGCATGTCTGCAGAATAAAAATGACATATATTCACCAAAAAAACAAACAAATGAGCACAACACAGAAAAATCAACATGTATTTTATATAAATAACATAAATAACATACAATTAAGAATAACAATTTGTATTAACATAGTAAGGAGGGAAGGCATTAATTACTAAACAGAGAGTACCTCGAATCAAATCAAAAGATTTACAGACCTGCGATAAGCATGGCTTTCTTTTCCTACATGTGCATGTCGAATGGAGAATTTTGCTAAGAATGAGATACATGTACATAGAGTATGCAGAGGATTTAGAATCATGCTATCTGGAAATGCTGTGGAAATACTGTATGATGCTGATGTTGGTGTTATTGTTACAATACTGGGTACTATGGAATGTAGGAAGGAAGCAGGAGATTCAAGGGAATCATTTGGACAGTGAACTTTACATTATTATTTAATTCCATTTAAGGACGTGTTTGAAAAATTTGACAGTTGAGAAATATTATTGTAGAAGAGTCAAGGCAAGAAGTATGTATGTTTTTCCACAAAGTATTCACTCTGTAGCTTAATATGAATATTATTCTTTGTCAGGAGCTTCAGACCTGTAATCGTCATAGCATATTTAAAGCAGCAGCAATATAAAGATGTATACAAGGATATCAACTGAAGTCAGGAATCGCAGTAGGTTTTAAGTTCTGTTTTCATATATTTTCATATAGATATTTATTGTTTTACATTAATGTGTTTGATTCAGAATATGCATTCCGGAACTAAGAAAGTCGAAAATATTATATCTAATACTGAGTTCTCATCTCATTACTCAGTGTTGATTTCATGCTTACTAAATAACCAGATACCCTGAAGAATGACTAGCCTATACATCAGCAGGCTTGTAACTTTTTGTTACTAAGTGTTTGCCTAAAAGCGAAAACAAACAAAACAAAAAAACAAAAAAAAATTTTTGTGTGTGTGACTGACTTCCCTTTACGACGCATTGACTTGCATTGCAGTTTGAATTTTATTACTGTCAATTTGCACTTTTGGCTGAATAACTAAATGATGCAAAGCCTATGGAACTAATTCAGGCGGACAACTCGAGAAGCGCCGCCCCCTCACATGATGCTTACATCTAATGGGAGGGGCTATGTAAGCACCAACCTTACCTGTTCAGGCCCTTTCTCAATTTGCACGCTCTGCCATGCTATTCTGCCTGCTAGCTGTTGCCACATCTGTTGCTGTGAAGCAATCATACAAAGCTGCCCTGCTGCCTGGTTCATTCTGCACACTAAAGCCATTGCACTGCCTGGCTCTTTCTGCTGCAAGGCCCATTTTGGAATGCTGCCATTGCCCATATTGCATGCTATTGCCACTTTTGCTAGTTGCTTTTGTTCAAATGATCCTTTTATTCCAAATTCATGCCTTTGAAATATTTTGCGCTCCCACCACCACCCCAGCATCCACCGGTGAGCTCTGCTTCTCAAGATCCCCATGAGGGGAGGTTTGTAGCCATGAGAGGCAGAGCTGACGCCAAAGTTTGCATTTACATTTCATCGTAAGTTGTCTGACAGAACTTCCATAATATGAGTTATCCGCATTGCTTAAGAAACAAACAGAAAAAGATAATGAGCTTGTTTCACACTATCTGAATGCAATAAGATACTGTAGTTGTTTCAGGGGTTGTTCTGATAAAGCACAGTTGTAAAATAATTTGATGAGGATGAGGAAGGTGATAATATTGAGATTCTCAGTGCCATCCTCTTACCTCCTCTCAGTCTTTCACCTCTTTCCACAAGATGATAACCACATTACAAGAAGGAACATAATCACGTTCAGTTTTGCTCACACACATACTGTATTTGAATAGAAATATAATTTGCATTCATTAATATGTTACATTTGTTAATATTTATATAAAAAAAGAATTACAATATTTCAAAGCATTCAAAAAAAGACCATGAGGTTTTAACTATAAAATGGTATCATACTCTTTTCAAGATATGTCTTCCAATTAAATGTCGACATGCCAATTTGTGCGACCTGTCACTCAAATATTTACAATATTTATATATTTCCTAACTTCGTAAACACACATTTAACCTTGCCGGTACTTATCCTTGGTTCTGACATTTATCATGTTCACAATAGTCCAATTTACAATTTACAATCAAATTAACATTTATATTTTTGATGGCACAGTAAGTGTAGACAGTGTGTTCACAAAAAAATATATATTCTTCCATTTTTTTCATTTTCAACTGTGTAATCCACCTTGCTATGATTTGCCTCTTGTAAGGGATGTACATAAGACCTCTGTGGGACAGTTGATGCCTGTCAGCTTGGAGGACCAGTGTTACACCCACACCAGTGTAATCCACTCTGCATGTACCGGCAAAGTCCATTCTGTGTGACTGAGACTTTTCTAACATTTAAGGTTTTCCAAGTGACTGTGTGTGGGGGAAAGATAGTAACCATTTGATTGTTTGTTTCATTTAAAGAATACTGTCATCATTGTCATCATCATCATACTGTCATCGTGCTATACTCAATGTTGAGTATAGCACGATGCCCCGCAATAGATTATCACAGGTACCATATTTCCTGTTGATGTTTGTCATTTAATGTGAATGTTTATTGGGAATGTTAGGAAGGACATGAGATATGTCATTGGGGTAAGTATTATGTGATTTTTCTCATGGCGTGCCTCCTTTCCACTCAACAAAATGAGTGTACTCATATATTCTGAGGCATTTGGCCTGTTATTTTAGGATAGTAAGCAAGCAGGTTGTCCATAAGTAAAGAGGTAAGTAGAAAATATAATAGCATACACAGATATTAACTGTTCTTAGAATAATAATTTCACACCATCAGACAGCTTTCTGCCTGTTTACGTGCCAGAAAATGTTTTGCCAAAGAACACCCAATGAATGTAGATGTTTGCTGTATGCCTGACAACAGTTAATAGGTGGAGCTTAAAATAAGTGTGATCAAATCAGTATCTGCGCTGCTGTTCCAAAGCTCCAAAATGGCAATGACTGTCCTCGATTCACCACAAGGTCTCCAGCAATACTGTAACATCAGTCCACTCGCCTGTCTTCCTCTTTGCATTTCATGGGTATGAAGTGAGATGATATGTTCTCCTTCCTGGTCTTCCGTCCTTTCAGCGGCCGGCCTTTCTGAGACAGCGCGATGAACATTTCCTTACCGTTCTGCTTAGTCCACTTTGCGGATGAGTAAGCGTTGAAGTAGTTTTCTAAGAAAACCTCTTTAAAGTTGCAAGTTTCACTGTAGGTCTTCTGTAACAGAATAGAAGGCCAGAGGTTTACTGTACATGGGGTTTGAGGATGATGTTTCACAGAAATGGGCCGATATCCTTTATTTTCTTTCTTATTTTCACTTTATGCCTAGCTGTCTTGTACATGCCGATTGGTCTTTACCTTCCCTTGCAGAACCCCTGTCCTGTTCATTGATATGTAATATTGGCTTTTCACCCCCTTAATGGCCAGGATACCTCCCTCTGAGACTGTCCGGATTTCCAGAATACCTGCAACAAATCACAAGACAGGCCCTGCTTAGAAACCGTCTTCATTAGGGGACCAGGCTTAGGTTGTTGCTGTGAATTGGTTTTGCGGCCAATCTGGTTTTATTTTAAGGTTGTTAAATGGTTTGGGTGGCCACTGGAGAAACCGCAGCGCATGCGATTGCACATATGGGCAGCAGATTAAACTTCGCTCCCTGAGGGGAAAAAAATAAAAGCTGTTTCTTCCCATTTGCTTTGCACGCTACGTTTCAGATCTGAACCCCGCGTACGCACAAAACAACAGGATTTCTCACTGGTTTGATGATCTGTTTAAAACCTCATACTGCATATTGTGGCCATTTAAATGTGCCAAAATATTACAGGTTCATCACCCAGCCTAAGAAAATCCTGTATCAATACAACATTTAAAGTTATTATTGGTGACAGTGATGATATTGCTGCCATTCTGTTTGGTGAAATAACTTAATTAAGTTATCGTCAGATTTGCCAACCTTCCCGTATATACTTATAGTCATATCTGGCACTGTGAGCTCTCTTTTTTAACTTTTTTTGAAAAAGTGGTGCAGCTCTGGCAGTCAGACCAGACATCTCTTGAACAGCAAATGTTCTTTATTTTCTTCATGTCTTATTTGGTGACTGAAGTATGGATTTATTTCAACTTCTTGCATTTTTTTTTGTTTGTGGTGAGACTAAAGTCAGTCACTCAGTGATGTTTTGACTTGTGGTACAGACTGAATTTTTGGAGATAAAAAACCCAATGCTCTATTCTCTTTTGGGCTCTTTAAAGACCCAATGCAATTTTATTGAGTTATCCAAGAATATCATAGATCTTTATCTTCATTTTTATCGACCCATCGTCCTGACAGTTTTTATTGCCCTGTCTAATATTATTTGTGATACTATATACCACTCTTTCTGTGAAGTGTCCTATATAAGGAGTACACACTACCATTGGCTAGACATTCACAGAAAATACACAAAAACACATAGAGCAAATTGGTGGATGACAATATAGTATAGCTACACAAATAAAGGAGATATCCAAACTGCACTCAGAAGTGAAAGGCACATGTTATGTCAATGTACAGTACCTGAAATTATGTAAAGACATACCTTCTTAAATACAAACCATTATGATTACAATTCATCCTGTATTTGTATATTAGACCCTTGAATTAATAAATGAAGAAATATTTGAGAAAACATGATTTTTTAGAGTCTTTCATGGGAAAGAGTACATAGCATACAGGAAACATATTTTGGGTCTGTACTAATGAATCAAAACACATTCCTTTTAATCTTTTCATAGACATGTTAGGAAATGCATCATCCATTCTTACATCATAGATGTTTTTTATTTTATTTCACAGTTTAGACAAAACCACAAACTGTCTGAATGAAATGACTTGCATATGGACTGTTTGTGTCTGAAACTTGGACTAAAAGCAGACATTTCATCATTTTATCCGATTATGTTATTTTTAAGAAGATTCAATCGAAAGTGGCTTGAAACATTGTGATCTCATTTGTTAGTTTCTGATTTGACACGCATGATGTATTTGTACCCGTTTGTACAGGATTGACTTATAAAACAGTCTCTGACCTGTACTTCTGGGAAACCATCCTCATCCTCCCATACGAAGATAAAACTAATACTAATGATCCATACATGTATGCTTTTTGAAATATACTGTTATCTCTTATCACAGTGCAGGGAAACGCATGCCAACAATAGTGCAAACTGATTATTGTGACTCTGACTGGATTTGGAATATCAAAATAAATACTGTTCATGGGTAAAATCATAATAAGAAGTCATAAGCCATTATTATGTTAAACAGATCCTAAAATGCAATGTCACAGCCAATTTAAATCTTTAAAATCTCTTCTGCATTCCAACAAGCAATATCCCGTAGGAAACATCAAAGCGAGCAGTAATGTCAGAATAACTCCTTAAATCTGTAGTAAACCTTATTGAGTGTTTGATATTTCACTGCCGTTTCCCGTTCCAGATGTTCCGGCTACACGTCCCTACACTGGAGAGGTATGACGCTAAAGGGCACCTGTACTCATTGTTTGAAAAGAGAACAAGGTGACAAATGAAAGGGCAAATAGATATTTGATGTTTTTTTGTGTCTGAACAGAAGAACACACATAACCTTTGCCTATTTCCCCCCCAAGACCTCTGTTTCAGGCTCCAGAAGGATAGGTTATCCAAGTCTCTCTATACCCGCAGTACAGGCAATTCTGGAAATAGCAAATGACATCTATGGGCAGAAGAAGATCTCTGTATGACTGAGCCAGCTCTGTCCCCTGTCTGCAGGGCTAGCACATGCTAATAGACTATTGGGGCTTAAATTGGTTTAGCATGCTGGAGGTCTGCGCGTGCTTGGGGAATGGCTTCTCTGGATGACTAATGTCTGACATTTTACAAGCCAAATTCTGTTCAGTCCTTTTTCTGCTCTTCCCCCGAAGCTGTTGGGTCCCACTCCGTTTCGTCGCAGGCCTTTCTCTTTAAATAGGCGGCTCTTTTTAGCGTTACGCTGATAGACGCGCTCAAACAGGCGGTCAAGGAAGCCGCCTTTGATGTTGGTGCTTCTACATAGTTGATATTGATACAACCACGTTGTTAAATGGTCTCCTTAGGGCCTGCGGTGTTCAGTATCCGCACATCTAAGGACAGGGATCACAAAATCTGGCCCCCGAATTCAAATCCAGCCCTGGTTTTCTTTTCTCCCGGGTAATTAACTAAATAATTAGTGTTACTGATTGGCCAGACTGCTCACACCTGACTCCCAGGTAAAGGCGGGGTTGAGAACCAGCAGTCCTTGAGGACCGTGATTTGATGATGCCTGTCTTACGATGTTAAGAACGGTTGCTATGGTCACATGCCTGTTGGCTAGTATCTAGGTCACATGTTGTGGTGGTTCATGCATGCAACATGAGCAAAATGCTGTATCAGCTTTGATAGCACAATTGAGATTTAACTGCTTCATGAATAGTTAAATTAAATGTATGAACAATGTGATAAGACTTCCTGCATGACTTTTATATTAGTCATGCCCATGAAGAATGCAAAAAACGAATGCAGAATGAGATATGATATTGCAAGACGCAACTGTTGAAGGATTGCTTTGCATTTTGAGTGTTATTATTTCTCATAGGGTTGCGTGCTGCTGAGGCACGTCAGCTTAGTGGCAGCGATGATGGATGTCTCTGAGCTGAACCAGGTATCTCCCCAGCATTACAGCATGTCTACTTTATTACTGTTTCAGGTTACAGCAACTGCAACTGTTTAACAGATACAGGGAGACACTGGAGCACACATGTGGACTGCAAATGTCAGCCCCGCTGTTGGAGGGCAGCTCCGTACGGCTTTCCCCAGCTTGCACACATTTTCCCCCTGCATTCTGGCCCAGCCTCTGGCTAAGTAAACTCATTTGTGGGTGATCCTTGATTCTGTCTTCCTGGGATAGTGGAGAAATCCACCTTGCTATGATTTGCCTCTTGTAAGGGATGTACATAAGACCTCTGTGGGACAGTTGATGCCTGTCAGCTTGGAGGACCAGTGTTACACCCACACCAGTGTAATCCACTCTGCATGTACCGGCAAAGTCCATTCTGTGTGACTGAGACTTTTCTAACATTTAAGGTTTTCCAAGTGACTGTGTGTGGGGGAAAGATAGTAACCATTTGATTGTTTGTTTCATTTAAAGAATACTGTCATCATTGTCATCATCATCATACTGTCATCGTGCTATACTCAATGTTGAGTATAGCACGATGCCCCGCAATAGATTATCACAGGTACCATATTTCCTGTTGATGTTTGTCATTTAATGTGAATGTTTATTGGGAATGTTAGGAAGGACATGAGATATGTCATTGGGGTAAGTATTATGTGATTTTTCTCATGGCGTGCCTCCTTTCCACTCAACAAAATGAGTGTACTCATATATTCTGAGGCATTTGGCCTGTTATTTTAGGAAGTAAATATCGCAAGGAGGCATAAACATGAGTTATGTAACAACCTGATAAGAATCAAAATGGAGGTACCTACAGAACACTGGTAAGAGCCAAGTAGCACGAATGCATGTAGAGCTTGGGTTTGCATGCAAAGCACAGTTTAAGCTTATGCACTGAAGAAGGCACAGATTGTACTCAGATCAAACCAGATCCATGGCATCTGTGGATACTGCTCATCAAATCAAAAATGTACTGTACTGTTTGTGCAAATACTGATAAAAAGATGTCATATCTCCAGGGGGAAATGACAGAACATGTCCACAGTTTGAATTCCTTTCTCAAAGTTGACCCTTGCTTTGGTTAGAGAGTGTTGACTTTAAATTTGCTGTGTTTGTTGTAGATGTCCTTTTCGTGTTAGTCATTTATCTGCAGCTGTACTGCTTATAAAGTTTTATGTGCTCCTCATTTGAAATGTTTATTATATCTGACTTTTGAAATGGGGATTACAATATGACCCATTTGCTAAAACATTACTTGGCTAAATTTGTCAAATTGCTTTAACATTGTAATTTGGACAGCTTTCCAACCAATGTGGCTGGATTGAACAAATGTTCAGCTGCTAGTCCGGTTTGTTGTAAGGCATGGGAAACGTTTATAGGCCTGTCTGCTCAACAAACAGTTGATTGCTGATTTCCTAGATTTATTTGACACTATATTGGCATCATCAGTTTGCAGGTCCACTGTTTCAAACTCTTGATGGGCATGAGCATTAGTGATGGGCATTTCTGCAATTATAGCCAATATGAAAAGTTAAGATGCAGTGAAGAAAATGTATAAGACGCCTACTGTAGAATGCAGATACATTGGAAGATGTAGGTGCAGATACACTTCCCTGTTTGAAGTACCACACTATGAAGCAAAAAGCAAACACTGCTGTGCCAAGAAGTGAAACACAACCTATATACAGTGAATATACACTGTATCTACCAATAAACGGTGAAAGGAAGCACATACAGTGTATGTTAGTAAAAACAAATGTGTGTACTCATATTTACTCCTTAACATTCATTTCTGCTGAAAGTATGTCAAATTGGCATAACAATACTGTTATAAAAAATGTTTGCCATTTGTTCAAGGAATTTCTATTTATTTCAAAACAGGATTATGGCATAGTGGCAACCCAGTAAGGCCTTGCTGAACATTTGTCTGGTTCATTTATTTTCTGCTTTCAAGTGATTACACTGCAGTTGGCTACATGAGGCTTGTGCATACAGTACAGAGAAGCACGAATCAAAGATTTATTGGCTATATTCACACTCCATGCTGGTTTTCTTCAAAGGGCTCACTGTGTATTTCCGTATGTGTTGTGCGTGCAATTGTCAGCCACACTTGGGTGTATCAGTTGCGCCATTTTTCAACGCCAATTGTTACGCAAGGGCCTTTTCCATCTGCATCAGAGACGCTCTCTGTCACGCGAACCTTCTGAACAGGCTGGACAGACAGTTTGTAAGCTCTGAGCTGATGATGGCTGTGTAAACCCTTTGTGTGTCCAGTCTATCTTTGCTTTTGCTTTGCTGTGTAATTGCGGCACTGTTTCTACTTAGCACAAAGCTGAATTGTGTAATACCATTTACAGAATTCTGTATGTTCCATCCCAGGGCTATGTAGTGGGGTCAGTGCAAATGTGTACATAATATATGGAGAAGATTTGGGCTCTGGAATGCAGAGCAATCTTAACCCTGGTATGTCTTTACTACTGGAGTTAGAGTTGGGGGCCATACAGTTATCTTACTTGGTGGTTTTGTCCTGAACAAATGTGTCAGGTGGCTCATTTTCTTAATACTTCTTAATAATAACTGCTGCTGTTTTGTGTAGTTATTAATGACGGTGAGACACATGAATATGTACCTCAAGGTCAAGTGCAGGTAGTAAAATGTAAGGTCTGATAAGATTTGGTCCATGACTTGATTGAACATTTCATGCTGCACATTAAATCTCATTGCCAAAACTGCTTAATTTTCAATTACAGTGGGGCCTGAAACATTGCGTCAATAAATTTCACCAGTATTAAAACCATTATTAGTAACAATACAAAGATATGTTAAAATGTTCAACATCTTGACATGGTTATGAGGTTCAGACTGAAGATTGCCTTTCCCAGAGCCAAGACAAATCTAGCTCTTTAAATAGCAGGTGTTCCGCTGGCTAAGTGTTCAAGACAAGATCCAGATAGCCACTGCGTTGATCTAAATCACAAAGTATAAGCTGGTGACTTATGGGACAGACTACTGTACTACAGCTTTGAATACGGTTCCCATCTTCAAAGTTGAACTATTGATCCTTATATACTGTATCTGTGACCAAAGCTTTCATCAAAACAATTTGAGTAGACTCTTGCAAATATATAGAGACCTAACAGAAAACATATCTGTTTACTCGCATTAGTATCTCTTCGCCAAGTTGCACACCTGTTTTCTTTTACTGCTGTCGTTTAGCACGTCTGCGCTCTTTTAGCTGAAATGCGTGACCCGTTTATTAACTGTGTGATTATATCGTTGGGAACATTGTGCAGTGTCAGCACGCTGGAAGGAAACCCCATGTGTTACATTCATGGCCACAATCCAAGAAGCCCTGATTCCTTCAGAAGCCAAATGAAGCCAGAGGGCATGCTTTTATCAATACCAACTCAACAGCAACAAACGTTAAAAACTATGCAACTCCACAAGTAACAGGAGCTGAATGGCTAGTTCAATAACTGATTTCATATTTCACTTCAAAAGAAAAATATGGTATTTGGACATTACACAGTATATTACAGTATTTTATATCCTAATATTCTTGTGAATTTACATGCAGATGAGCCTTTTCTCATTTCAAAACATTTTTATTAGAAAGATTACCCGAAGTGACAGAAATTGTGTACAACAAGTATTTATAATCAGATATTACCATGAAAATAAATAATACAAATAATGATACTAAAATAATAATAATAATAATAAACTTACTGTAGCAATTTGTGGGATCTTGTGTTCCGTTGATATTGCCATATTCGTCGATTGTGAGGAACCACTGCGTCCTGCTGAAAAGCTGTCTGATTCTTACATCCCCTCCCTCCATATAGTCGTAGTTTCTGGTGTGCCTTTCGTGTTTGGAGCAGTTCATAATTGCAGCCATTTGCTCTGGAGTCCTATCGCCACGGGCAAGACACACACTGCCCACAAGAAAGAAAACGTGCAAGTACAGTCCGGAGAGCAGATCTGGCAGGTTCCTTTCCGGCATCCATCTGCGCATTATAATGCAAGGCAACGGGTGTTGACCAGCAACATGCTGAAAAGTCAACTCTGGAAAAAAAAGAGCAGTCCTTCTGGCTGCTAGGTCCAGTGACCTGGCCTCTTCGTTTGCTTGAGGAGGTCTCCAGTGGAGGAAATGGGAAAAGAGACGGTGACTCCAACCAACCTTAACTGGGCTTTGAAGTGGCAGTCTGCTTTTAATCCTCACTTGTCATCTACGCTGTCAAGGCAAAATGAAGGAGACCGGCGTCCGCTGAAGGACTCATCCTCTCTGTGTGAGACGGTGGTCCGGTGGCTGGCAGACCTGTGAGAAACAGAAAGATCCTATCAGTTCATCTCTGGACGTTCACTTCTATCACCCCCCTGCTTTCACAGTTTTTCAAAGACACACAAACAAAGTCAAGTCAAAGGCTGGAAACACAAATTTCACTGTTAAAACTATTGCATATAAAGCCAAGTTGCTCATTTTTAGTGACAAGACAGATATGATTACAAAAACACTGGAGTTGTTGCAGTGTTAAGAGTCCTGTCTGTACTGTTGAGAGAGTCTAGACTCTCAGTAGCTCCTCTTTATCAATATTAAACATGCAGACCTCTCTGTATCATATTCATCCCCTCCTGCGTTCAAATAAGCAGAGCAACTGACAAACTGACAGCTTTCTGTTGTGCAATATCACCCACCAGAGCTTGCTCAGACTACCTTTTTAAGTAAAGCTGAAGTCCCTACAGCACAGGCATGGAAGGACAGCTGTAAATGCCTGTAAAGTTCTCTTCTCTCCCCCAGAAAAGAGTCTGGCCACAAGACTCCTCAATAGCTGAGTCCTGCGATTGTTCCCACGGATGAAGCGATATCCCAGGCAGGATTTTACTGTGCATCTTCACTCTTGTTATTCGGTGTGCTTAGATAAATGCCTCTGGGTGACCTCACTGAAGAGCAATTAGATCTTAGCCAGTCAGCTGTCACTTGGACGCAGGGTGGAAAAAAACGTCTGTTTCTTTTTGTCAGGCTTCCAATGGTCATCAGAGGGAGCTATAAACTTGAGAAATTGTTGATATTCCAGCGGTATGCGCAATGTATGTGATTCACAGACTTGTGCCAGTCCAAAATCATGAAAGTCCCTCTCAATCACACTAAACTGCAATAATATCCACATTACTTTCTCTCTTTGAAAAGTCTAAACTCGGAAGAAAATATATTTGTGAAATCTTTGAGATTAAGAAGAGAGGAATAGACACAGATTTTAAAAATACCAGGGTATCAGTCTTTCAGAGACACATACTGCTTCATCTGTAGTGTTTTATAGCATTAGCTGTGTATGTTTTATTGAAGCAACCTGTCACTATGCATCACTCTGACAGAAGATCAAAGAATATCCTCAATGAAAGTTTGAATGAAATTGCGCAGTGGTATTCCTGAGAGAACACACGCGGCAACCCACAGAAGGAGTAAAAACAGAAGACATTACCGCTAAAAGTGGTAATCTTTGTCAAAAGGTCGGTCACTCTTTCACTTTTTGTGTTTGTGTTTAAACCCACGATTTACCGTTTTGGACACCTGGCCTCTCCTTGCACTCAGCACTTCAAAAAGTTTACGTTGCATCTAATGATCTGTTCCCTCCAGGGAGGATAAGGCACAGTGCACGGCTTGAAGAGAACCTTCTGGACTGAGCAGCCCTGCCTCTCATTCCTTAAACAAGTGGTCATAAACATTTGATCTATTTAGTTGTTACTCATAACTGCAGAAACCCAGCAAAAACTCCCCGCCCCCCATCTTCATACTTTAAAAGAAAAAAAGGCAGTAATCTTTTAGTGAGTTCACAAATCTAAATAGAAACACTTTTATTTTTCACCAGTAATTATCATTGATTTGTCTTTACAATGAAGGACATCATTTGGGCAGTTAATTCCAGCCATGCTCAAGAATGGTACTATGGAGCTATATCTATGAGACAAGAATGCTGCAAATATTGGCAGTTTCAGAAGTAAGTAATGGAAAAGAAATTGGGAAAGAGGAGCTGTTCAAAATTCTATATCCATGGAAACTACAAGCATATAAAGCACAAAAAGCCCCTGACTCTCAACAGTGTACGGCTTTCTTATGTTTAATAAAGTTATGCTTATGCCAATAAAGTAATACACTATACTGTACTTGTATATAAAAGCCTGTCTGAACAAGTATCCACTACCATAACTTACTCTGTGATATTTTCATTTAAGTAAATATTTGCAGAGAGTCTTACAATAATGTCAACTAAGTCATACATTTTAATGTTATTAATCATTAAACATAAATCTGTAACAAATTCAGTAAAAGAAAATTACAGAACTGGCCCAAGTGTGTTCATCTCTGAAGCTATATTTATTTCCTCACATGGAGAGGATCCATTGTAATAAAAAGTATAAGCTTGCAAGTCTAAGGTGGCCAGGTTCTGTGTGCCAAGTCGATAAATACACATCAACTAATACTATGAAGTGACAATAGTAAAAGGCAATGTATTTGCTTACATTTTTCAAGTTTAAGACATGGTGGCAGTTGGATTGAATTGTTTGGTATCCCCTGCATACTGGTTGACTGTATTTGGAGTTTGGCCATTTTAATGGTTATTTATGGAAAAAGCATGTTCCAAATGTACCATCAAATGTTTTTCTTTCTTTGCTACTTTAATGTTCGAATTTGTTCAATCTAAATTAATATAATATAGATGTAGTGCACACACAAATGAAATCCCACGTTTATCCAATTTTATCATTTCTAATTCTACTCCAGTTCACATTATTGAAGTGTGAGCACTCCTCCAGTACCTTATGTTACTGTCTTTTACTGAAGTAAAGGTGTACTGGTAGCCTTTTTAGGGGCATGGAGATTAGCTTTACTGGGAAATCCTGGCCAAATTAAGCCATGGTGAATTTTAAATCATAGTCTAAATGATTTAGCCACAAATCTAATTAGGCTGTCAAAGTTATAGTGCACACAAGCTTGAACCTGCTGCAACCGTAGGGGAGGCCATTAAAAGATTTTAGTACTCAGTGAGGACTGTTAACTGTTTGCTATTAGATAGTTAATTTTGACATCTTTTAGTAACTTATGTGTATGTTAGAGTATGAGATACCCAATTGTTGGCTGTGCATAATAATGATTACTCTTACTGTACTTAAAGTTGTGAACTAGTATGCTCATGAGTCTGAAATGTTTAACACATCCATCCCACTATTCTAGCCAAAAAGAGAAACTTGAAACTCTTTGAAACTCCCTGATACAGAGGAAACGACATAAATTATTACTCAAAATGAGAAAATCATATGCTTAAACTCTCCACCATTATACTGTTTCCGCTACATATATTTGAGTGGATTAACCCTATCCCTGAGGATGTTGCTTTTGGTGTAGTCTGTTTCCTGTCACTCACTGAGTTGCATTAGCCTGATCTCCTCTGCTGTGTCTCACGGTAAATCTCGTCTCTCCCTGGTGTTGTCCCATTTCACATGACAACAATTCTTTTCATCTTTTATCTTTCTTCCTGCTCCCATATGGCGATGCTTCTGTAAGAGGTTTGAGACTCTGTGGGTAAACTACTGCCTCTCTAGGCAGATTAAACAACCTCTTTAAAACCTCCTATTCCTTCTGTTTTATGGAAAATTGATTAGACAGGGGTACTAGAAGAGAATAATTATTTTAATATTTTAAACAATACTTCAGAAAGTAAAACTTATCCTTTCATTTCATTTCAAAAAAAGATAAGCGTTTTAAATTCCAGTTCTGCCAGATGTTTCAATGAAGGTGTGGAACAGAATTAAAAAGTTATTTCCCATGTTAAATTCAAATTCCATGCAACAGAAAATGCAAAGCACGTGCAGAAACGTGGGGAACAAATATATGTGAAGAAGAGTCTACCACACAGGTGTGAATTTTCCACTAATTAAGCAAATAACACAGCGGCATGCATAGGGTCATATTCCGGCGAAGCCTGGCTTCCTATAATTATGGCCAGCATGGCTGTAAGAGGAGGACACCCTTGACTTGAAAGATGTTTTTTTTTAGGGGCACATTTGGGTAGAGCAGTGACTAAGATCAGTCAGCTTGTGGTATTTTCACAACCCAACCCTGACTAAGAGGCTATCCGCACAGAAGTCCTCTGGAAATATATAATCTGCAAAGGGCAACAGTGAGTGGAAGTGCATCTATAGGAATTTGATGAAGGCAAGGAACTACCTTCAGTGGACTGCTAATTCTCATCCTGGGTGAGAATACCCAGTTTCATCCAATAAAGTGATGGCCCAATATCCTATTAGGTGACTTTAAATTAGTGTTTCCTCTTTTTGGTTCACTACCTGCATATTTGTGTTTCATGCACATTCAAATATTACATAATACCAAACCTCCAATAATAGTAGTACTGTAAGTAAGTATTCCTAGAAGGAGGCAACATCAGGGGCAATATTTTAGCATGTAATAAGTGCCTCTTCTCTCTCATGTCTACTGATATGACAGCTCTTTCGTTTAAAAAACGGATTATGTTTAAGGTCAAACTATTCTGGGATACTGGATATCTAGTTGCTGGTTGACTGTTTGGGTTAAGCTTTTGCTTTCTAAATTCCATGATAATTGGTCTACACTGTGGGATGGAGTCTGTGAACATCACTCTATATTTAACCACAGCAACGCACTGGATCTGTGTGTGCTGTTCCGGGACAATGCACCGCATGCTGATAATGATCTAGACATTGCACACGTGAAATCTTTGCCAAGAATGAACATTTTGAAGAAGGAAATAATGTTTGTGCTTGTAGTGAGCAGAAACATTTCACCTCAAAGATGCTTTCCACGGTAAAAGGCGCTGTCTGTTTCCCTCACCAAAGCCCCATGTTTATTGGCCCGGAGCCCACAGTTATGCGATGGGTGTCCTCTGAAGAAAAACAGAGTAATGCATCGGCCCTTTGTGTTTGCGTTAATTTGATCCTGTGCTTGAGTTACAGAATCTGCTTCAGGCTCTCTGTTGATCAAACACATCTCCATCCTTTTTATACAGAAAGGTCAGCTTATGTTCCAAAGAGGTAAAACACATTAAGAGTACTCTAAAACAGCATCCAGAAGCTTAGATGAATGTCTTACATGAAATAAATGTCACATTCCTGAGACAATGTTTTTTCCATAAAGGGAAATGTCATAGGACTTTGTGCTGCAACATGGTTTTTGATAACATTCTCATTTTATTTCAGTAAATGTGTTTATTTTGTTACAGATTTAGCACCATTAAACGCTATGTGACAATCGTTTCCTTTACCACTCAGTCAAAATTGAGAAATTGATAGAATGCTTACCTTGGAGCAGCAGGATTTACCGTTGAGATCTGTTAGAAATGGTAGACCTCAAAGAGTTGCCTTAAATCTGTGCAGCTGAATACACTCCTTACAACACAGTAGTGCTTGAAAGGCCACATTTCAGACCAATGAAACGTCTTTTTCTTCTTTGAAGATGCTCTTCCTGGACTTTCACAAAAGTATGTGTCAATGTAACAAAAGGTGGCAGATTCTAACAGCTTAGAAATGAGTCTGAGGTGTGAACAGGCAGTCAGTGCCCCTTAACTGCCCTCTAATTTTCAGCCAGTGTCTCTCAGTTACAAGAATGAGGTGTTAAGATGACTTTATTGACCCTCTCATCAGTATTGTGTGTCAAATATACCTCCTCTGATGTGTATTAGAATAAACAGGTGCATTTACTCAAAAGGACTTTTCAATCACATTAAAGCCAGAACCTACTATTTTTTTCATTATTTGCTACTTTTGAAGCAGAAATATCTTACTTTTATATTTATTGCACTGATTCAGTAAAGAACTATAAAATGGTACCTGGTGAGACCACATTCAGAGAAAATAATTTAGTTGGCTCATTTCCCTTCATCTTTCTGCATGATTAAAAAATTAAGCTTCAAAGAAAGTCTATCAACAAGAACAGTTCATCAGCCCATCGAAGTTTGTAATTATGGCTACAGTCTAGGACAGGAGGACAGGAGCACTCTGTGAAGAGAGTAAGGGTATCTGCTTCCATTCATCCATTCGCCTGCTATTCTGTCCATACATAAAACTAAAAAATATTACTACTACAAGAATCTGTGAAATTCACCTTTCTGGTATTTCTTTTCTTGATCAAACTCAACTTGAACGACTGCTCACATACATAGACGGTATGTAATAAAGACGCTGTGAGATTAAGACGTTGGGAGAAAACAGCCTGTTTTGCCTCGTCTGTTCAGGTACTGACATTCTTGCATGAAGTAAGACACTGCATACTGTCCAAAAAGTATTTTTGAACTAATCTAGATCAAATGTAAAAAATAGAATTATGTAAACACAGCTACATGTATTGAAGCATCCATGTTGCATGTAATAGGGATTTGTCAAGAAATATGCACACACTTTCAGTCTCTCTGTGACTTGAGAATTTGTAGATCCTGGATAATATGCTAACAGCTGCTTGGGATCATTGTCTTAGCTGCTGTTACTAAAACTGAATATCTGCTCATGTCTTTGAAAAAACAGCACCTTCCTTAAATAAGCATGTGGGCGCTTTAGTGGTATTACATGGAGAGGGACCTTAAAATAACCAGTACATCTTAATCCCAGTTAACTTTGTGCTGTTTACAAACTGCTCATCCAAATTGGCGTGACTGTTCTTTGATTTGTGTCAGACAAACTTAATAAGCTCCTTGGCTTTTTAAAGCTACCAGCTGAGCTACCAGTATTGTTGTTTTTTTTCTCTGTGTTTTATACATATGCACTGTGTGTTTCATATGCATGGACTATGTGTGTCATATGCATGCACTATGTGTGTGTAGTTTATGTGTGTTTATCTTAAAGCATGGTCATTAAAGAGGATTAGGGTTTTGTTTGACTCTAGTGGTATCAGAGATTTGTATTTGATGTTGTATTTCATATAGGATTGCTTGGCAATGCACTGACCTGTAACACCACTCAAAATATAACTAGCCATACAAACAAACAAACAAACTAATTATTAAATAATGCATGTGATGTTTGTTGAGTGCTATGATTGAGCTAAATATGCAATAATTAAATCAGCTCATAACGTAATAACATCCAAATTGATAGGAAAGGCACTGTTTCACCACAAAGATGAGAATCTTCAGTCATAAAAGATTCATAAAAGTACACAAATAAATCAAACACATCAATCAAAATACCAAGCCAGATAGCAAATATTTGCTAAGAGGCTGTCCATAAACCTTGTGGACACAAACTGACATGTAGGGTTCTATGGAACAGTGAGCAGAAAGGTTGTATTAAATTGCATGAGTGGCTAAGGTACAAAGAGTATAGGGACACATGCTTAGAGAACCTGTCATACCTGGAACATTTCTATTCTTGACCTTTGACACTGTCTAGGACCCCAAAAGGGTTTGGGTGAAAACAGGACATTATCTGTCAGCAAAAAAAAACAACCGTGAGTGTGTGTGTGTGTGTGTGTGTGTGTGTGTGTGTGTGTGTGTGTGTGTGTGTGTGTGTGTGTGTGTGTGGCTTTGACCTCTGACATTTTGGCTTCAATAACAATACAGCTATCGTGAACATGGGGCACGACATCTGTGTTATGTCCAATAGATAAATAAATCAAAAGTATTCATGTTCGTTAAATATCTATTTTGTAAGATACAGAAGCATAGCAAGGCAGCCATAAATTGTATTGTTTATGAAAAAGATATATTTTATATTACTGACAAATTTGATGTCAGTGGTCATAATTTAATAATGATATTGTACAATGTCCAGTCTATGTGCCCCTGTCTTAAATGTCCACCTCTGTTGGTTCTGAATTAATGCAAATAAGACAAGTACACATGCTGAACGCTACGTGAGCAAAGCAGGGAGCTTTGAAAAAAAACAAACACCTAAAAACACCTGAAAAACACCTGAAAAAGGTATTCCTCTCCCAACGGATTGTGTGGTTATTTCACACATGCCTGTGGCACATTCAGTGTGGCTACACTGATGATTTGTTTCTTGTGGAACAGATTTTTTGAGCTTGTGTAACTGGAAACCTTTGGGCTGACTCAGGAATGGCTTTTATTTATGAATCCCAAAACGTCATTGATTGTGCTCAGGCATGATCTTGAATAACCACAGCCTTCCCAGTTATAAAGAGTAATTCTGTTTAATCCATGTCTGGGAAAGCCTTAATGTCCTGCAGATGCATCCACTCTTTCTATCGATCTGACCAAATCATCACTGCACGAAACTCTCAGACATGAAAATGCTGTGAAGCATAAATCACATGTGCTGTAAGCACATACCACTGCCAGAAATGTAGTTCTGTCACAAATGTCACAAAGGAATATTTACATTTAAAATTAAAGCTAATATGTTTGGCAGCATGATGTTTCAGCTATCATTGTATGTTAGTAATCGACAGTATCTACAATGATGGGCAAAAATTTGGGCACCCCTGGTCAAAAAGCCTTTTACAATTAATATCTAAGTGAACAGAAGCAAACCTGACCTCTAAATGGTACATTAAACATGACACATTTCTTCAAATTTTAAAGCAAGATTACTTTTTACTTTCATTTTTTACAGTTTCAAAAAAAAGGCCCTGTGAAAAAGTTTGGGAATGCTGTCAATTAGTACTTTGCAATTTCCTGTAGAGTCTTTCAATTCTTGCTCTCCACAGAATTTCAATAAAATTCACTATGGTGGCCATTCCAAAACCATCATATGTCTTCCCTGGCAGTATTTCATGGTTGAATTTCGCGGTATGCTTTGGATCATCGTCTTGCTGTAATACCCAACCTCTCTTCAACTTCAATGTCTGGACTGACCTTTGAATATTAGCCTCTAGAGTTTCTTGATATTTGGTGGAATCCATTCTTCCTTCCACTCATATTTCCCATGCCCCCAGCTGCCACACAACCCCAAAGCATAATGAATCCACCTCCATGCTTAACAGTTGGCAAGGTCTTCTTTCTACACCCTTTTTTTTTTTTTTTCAAAGTTCAATTTTGGCTCCATCAGTCCAAAGCACATTGTTCCAAAAGGCTTCAGGCTTCTCAATGTTTCTTTTGCACACTTCAGACGCTTAATTCTTTGTTGATGTTGTTCTTTCTGGCAACTCTGCCATGTAGGTCTTTGTTGTTTAAATCACCTGGGACTGGGCCGTAGTAATCATCTTTTTTTAAAAGTAACAAACCCCCAAAAGGGTTCCCAAATTAATAAAAACATTTATAAACAGTAAAAAATTTCAATAAATAACAATCTTGCAGAAAGGTCACATGTTTAACTCTTTACCATTTAGAGTTCAGGTTTGCTTTTGATCATGTACAGATTAATTGTAATAGGCATTTAAACCAGGGGTTCCACTTATTTCATGAATGCATGAAGACTTGATCCTATTTGTATTGCATGTACGCCTACTGTATATTTATATATAGTCTATACTTTAGAACATATTATATCGAGCATTAATTGAAATAACGTCTTTAACGTCTTACTGAAAATATCCGCAACACTAACAACTCTCTCCTAACAGTGTAAGTACTGAGATGAGACATTTGTGTTTTCAGACAAAAGGTAATTAGTAGGATCTCCAGCATGTAATTAAAGGGGATAGCCAGCATGTCATTTCAAAATTGATGTCATGACATTTATGAAAAGGAAGTAGTTTCACTGATTTCATAGTGAGAATATTAGCCCGTAAGTGATCATTAACAATCGCTTCTTCCTCTTGTATGGTCCGATCCTCCTTTAATGTGTAATCAGTTCCAGGCTGTTTGTTTTGAGGAATATCTGATGGTTAAGTTATCCATCCTCCGAAAGGCTTCCTTTGCACGAGACATCATGGTTATCGTCACGGCGACGGTAATGCGTCTAGCTTTGCGAGCTGAAGCGCTTCCAGATGAGGCCAAACGGAACCCCGCAATGCGCTGGTTTTACAGGTTGTTATTTCGCTAACCTGTAGAGTGTCTGACGAACATGCTAATAAAAAAATAAAGGCTGTGTTCTACAAAATCGTCTCACTTCAAGGCCTGCACAGATTACAAACAGCAGGGCTTTGAATAATATATAGCAGGCTATGCTACAAAAAGTACATTAAACAAGCCAGACCACAGTAGATTAAATAACACAATTAATGAATTTGGCATGGGGCATAAACTCAGCGCCACGGAGGGTGTATGCTGGTTTTTATTCCAGCCTCAGATCTTGATTGTACAATTAGTTTAATTATTTGATGAATTAGGGCTGTAGGTTTGCACATAATGTATATAAAGTGAAATGTGTTGTCTAAATAACAACTGTAGTTTATATTCTGTGCTTTAATGCAGTTAAATGCATATGGCTGAATTAGCCATTGGAATCAATTAAGTCAGCATTATTTGGCTGGAATGAAAACCTGTATGCACTCGCCTCTCCATGGCAATGAGTAGGAGACCGCACACAGTTGTACTGTTCTTGTACTCCAGGAGACCAACTACAACATCAATTGGAAGAATGGTGCATCTCTTCCTGATGAAAACTGGTCATCTGCAGGCTCTCTGTTACATATATGAGCCTAAGTATTTGCCCCCTTCCTCATTTCCTCTATTGATAGATAGATAGTTGCAGTTATATAGCATGTTTCTCACACTCAAAGTGCTTTACAGTGATCAGCGGGAAACTCGCCACAACCACTAATGTGCAGCACCCCCCTGGGTGATGCAACGGCAGCCATTTTGCAATTACGGCATACTGTCACACTGAATGGTTTCAGATCTTTGTAATAAAAATGTAATATCAGATCAAGGGAATCTGAGTAAATACAAAACATTTTTTGATGAAAAAAGTTATCAAACACCCCTATCACCCATGTGAACACGAAATTTCAACTTTCAATTTCAACGGGGAATCAACCAATTAACCAAATGTAATTGATGATTTGATTCAGTTGATTGAACACACCTAGCTTGATAGCAGCCAGCCCTGTTGAATATAAGCCTCACTCATATTGAACCTTACCATCAGAATGATGTCATCACCACAGTCTCTGCAAGCACACTGTGCCATGATCAAAGTTCCAGAATAGATGAGAAAAAAAAAAAAAAAAAAAAAGGTGTTGAAATATATCTGTCTGGAAAGGGTTACAAAGCCATTTCTACGGTTCTGGGACTCCACTGAACCACAGGGAGAGCCATTATCTCCAAATGGATAACACTTGTAACAGTGGTAAATCTTCCCAGGACTGGCCGGCATGCCAAAATTTCTCCAAGGGCGCAGTGACACCATCTAGGAAATCCCAAAAGTTCTCAGAAGAACATCCAAAGAGCTGCAGGTTCTCCCGCCCAGGGGTACACAGCAAGGGCTGATCCGCTTCAGAACTTCTGCTCATAATTATTTCATAAGCTAAATAATCTCTTGATCAGATATTTGTTTATGCAACAGCTACAGCTGCAGACTGCAAGTGTGTCCTAAAGACTGCACTCTGCTCAAGTACAGGAGTGAACCAACATAATTTCTAGAGCTGTCAGAAAAATAAATGAAGGTAATTGGTTGGAACAAAAACCAGCTTGCAGACCGGTCCTCCAGACCCAGAGTGGTGCACCCCTGCTCGAGCCTCAGTTAAGGTCAGTGTTCATTTAAGGTCAAAGAGACTGAGCAGGGTTCTCCCCAAAGAATGTAACTGTGGCAGTGTGCCACTATGTAAGGAACATAGCCTGTATCAACTGTTGCCGCTCTACCTATCACGATCAGGGGAGAGACGTCGCTTCAGTGAAATGGCAGTGTTTCGAATTCATGGAAGTGCAGACATGCTGCAGACCAAACAATTAGTCTTGCTTTAATGCGTGCGGTTGAATAGAAATTCAATGTGGAACTTAAATTCAAAACTCTTTAAGTTCATCCTGATGACTTGGGTTAATGTGGCAAATTTAGTTAGAAATGAACAAGTTAGCCTGTTTAGCTTCCATTTTCATAATAAATAATTGGTTGGTGTCAGACCAATTAAAATCAGTATATAATATTTTGTGATGAGATGGGATTTTAATTCCTATGTCAAATAACTTTGCCCACACTTCTTTCGATCCATCTTGAATGACAATCAATTGAAAGATGTCTATGATTGTTTCTTTCACCTGCCATTTGCTATTCAGAAGCATGATTTCAATAACTCTGAGCTACACATATATGGGTTATTGCTGTTTTTTTGTGGGCATTTTTCTACTACTCACAATAATGAAAACAATGAATGTGGTGTGCTAGACAGTACAGCAATATTGTAAGGAAATAGTGACTATAGTGATATTTGACTCTCTGCAATGAGTCAAATATCCAAGACCAAATTTTCTGCTTTTAAAATAAATTTAAAAAATCAGATTTCAATATTATTATTACTCATAAATGTTACACTTTGGGGATCTATGACGTGATTCAAGAACCATTTCTCAACCACATTTGGTAATGGAGATAGGGCAAGTCATGCCAATTAGTGCAAAATTTGTTAGCCCGCATCTCGCAAATTAACAATCTGAGACAAGTGCAATTTTGATTGCAGGGGTTTATGAGGCCAAATCAGCATGGCAAATCCAATTATAATCTGTGACGATGCAGTCCAAAAGTGTGTTGAATTGACCTGGACTTACCCTTAAATCAGTCACACATTATCCCACCCCAGAGGGATAACCCAAATTACAAATGAGCATGGTCTAGGCTTAATTCCTGGTCCTGGAGAGCTGCATGGCGTGTCATTTTTTGTTTTCACCTTAATATCAGCAACCAATTCAGGCACAAGGAACCAGGGAAGGTGAGTTAATGGTATAATCATCTTCTTTAATTGACCAAATAAGTGCTAAGTAACAACAAAAACCAGCACATACTGCGGTCCATCAGGAGCAGTTCTGAAGATCACTGGCCTACGTCAGCTTGTGCAAAGCCCATTGAAATACTAATAAGCATACATTATCTTTTCTCTGTGCAGTGGAATATGCATACGTTATGGCATTGGAGGAGCACTTACCTGGCACCTAATTATCTGAATTACCATATCCTTATTCTGGGTAATGCATTTCAGCAAGTACTACATTCTCAGATCAAGTCTGATAATTTCAAGAACCACCAAACTCATACTGATGTATAATTTAAAGGCAAAAATGGCATAGGCATTGGCTTGAATTCTGCCCCAGTTTTTGATTTCCTTTCATACATTGTTTTCCATAACAGAACCTGAAACAGGAAACATCAAAGTGCCCTGTGCCATATAGCAATGATTTCACCTACTAGGCAAAGCCTATAGGCCTACAATAAGTCAGTCAAGGTGTGATTCATGTTTCAAGGTCAAGGTGTTTTATTGATTCATTTGATTGTATCTATAATATCTATCTACAGAAGTCTTTCTGGAAATCTTTATACAAACATGTTAATTTATGACAAGACACAGTACTTTCAGTACTCCCTTCAGACTCTATTTAAAGCCATGTAAACCCTGTACTGGGGTGTGAGCAGTAAATCTTAAAATGTCAGCAACAAACATCACCCATAATAGATTCTGACTTTTTATTATATTTATGATTTAAAAGCACAAAGTCTGTCTTGAATCATACATTAATCTTTCATACATAAAAGTATTGCATACATAAGACCATCCTATTCACATACTTAATTTAATAGTCCATCACACAAGCATTAAAAAATGTATTAAACGGTATCAAAAGCCAGAGATAACTTTTCACCCCTTCTGAGCCTGCAACAAGAACATTGTAATCTTTTCATACGGACAGCTTTTCATTTAAATGTGTGATGCTGATGAAAGAACACAACAGCTAGCAAGATTTTGGCTGTGCCACTTTTGGGGCAGCGTGCAGTTTACAGCATGTAATAATGATCCCTTAAGGCAAACATCCCTCACCCCCCCACTTCAGCTGGAAGGACCATGGCCCATCGCCACCTGTATCTGTAGTACCTACAGCGAATAATAAACCTTTTCATTGTGCCTTTGCTCTCAAAACAGCCTCAATTCTTCATGCCATGGGTTCCACAAGATGTTGAAAACATGATCTACTGGATTCAGATCAGGTGAGTAGGGAAGCCATTGAAGAACACTGAACTCATTTTTCATGTTCATGAAACCAGTTTGAGATTACTTTTGCTTTGTGACATGATGCATTATCATGCTGGCGTTTCTGTCTGCAGGACTGCCGCTCACTGGTTGTTTTGTGTTTTTCGCACCATTCTGAGTAAACTCTAGAGACAGGTCTGCGTGAAAATCCAAGGAGAGCAGTCGATGTGAACATTAACTGAAGCTCTTGACCCGTATCTGCATGATTTAATGCATTGCACTGCTGCCACGATTGGCTGATGAGATAATGGCATGAATAAGTAGGTGTACCTAATAAAGTGCTCAGTAAGTGTATATTCAGCAGTATTCAGCAAATCTACCATTTTGACTGAATTAACTGATATACTGAGTTAGTCATCATTTGTAAAGCTTTGTGCTGAAATATACAATTTAATGTGAATGTTATAAAAGGCATCTTCCACTGTATTGTGTAATTGCAGTGACAAGGGTGGGACTGTCACTTCTTACATATTCCATTCAATCTACTGTACTTCCATGACAAGGTTCATTCATTCATTCATTATCCTAACCCGCTTATCCTCATGACAAGGTTAATATTATTAAATGCAAAATATTTCATTTAATTGATTTTAATGCGCACATGTAGTTATAGTAGGCTTTTACAAGATATGTGTGAAAATGAAAATAGAAACCGCAAACTTTATTGCACCACTGCGCCCACAGGAATGTTGGTTCTATAGAACAAAAGAGTGTATGAAAGGCCAAACCTCTTTTTTCCCTTCATTACAAAGAAATGACTTGTAGATTCTCCCACCTAATTTCCATTTTAGAATTCCCATAATCTGAATAGGCACTATGTAGCGAATCATTCCAATACGCATGCCTGTGACAGTAACATATTAAAGGCCCGCACGCGTCTTTGAGCTTTTCAGATCATCCCGGACCTTTCGATTTCTGTTTCATACTGTTCCGAGTAAAACAACTGCAATTTTGGTAAAAGTATGCATCTGGGGGCAGTACTTATGTCACTGCTCTTTGCGGATGTTTTAGATACTAACCCCTGCGCTGGATGCGTGTGGACCTTTAACAGGACACGGCGGATGCTGTGACACTGCTACGCCTGAAACAGAATGGCTGCTCCCCCGCCGGGCTTTGTCACAAACAGACTCTGTTTCTCCAGAGCCGCGCGGCGCGCGTCGGGCTGGTAGTACGACTCTCGCACTCTCTGGAGGAAGGAGTCCAGCGCGTCCACGGGAACCATGGAAACCACACAGCCCCCCCAGCCTGCTCCTGTGAGACGAGAACCGACAGCACCCGACTGCCTGTGGAGTGAGAGAGAGAGAGGGAGAGACAGAAAGAGAGAGGGAGGGAGGGAGAGAGGGAGAGAGTGAGGGAGAGAGTGAGGGAGAGAGTGAGAAAGAGACAGAGAGAGGGAGAGAGAAAGAGAAAGAGAGAGAGTGAGGGAGAGAGAGTGAGGGAGGGAGGGAGAGAGAGTGATGGAGGGAGGGAGAGAGAGTGATGGAGGGAGGGAGAGAGAGGGAGGGAGGGAGAGAGAGTGAGGGAGGGAGGGAGAGTGAGGGAGGGAGAGTGAGGGAGAGAGTGAGAGAGACGGAGAGAGAGAGGGAGAGAGAGAGAAGGAGAGAGGGAGAGAGAGAGAGAGGTATGTAAGTAAGGATGCAAGGCATATATGGTCTTCAGATAAAGAACTCCTGAAATGCATGGGCCTTCTCATTCTGATGCAAGTGTCCTGTATGTAAGTACACATTGTATTTCGTTTAATTACTCGCAGTTTGCTTTTTTAAATTTAGGTATAAAGTGCTACAAATACAACATGATGTAGGGGGAAATGCAAAAATGAAGTTCTCCTTTATTTTGAAATTAATGGGTAAGAGAGAAACATATACGTTTCTTGAATCATAAACTCCTTGATGACAAGTGTGCAGAATCTGAGGGTGATATGCAGAATGAATGAAGATCTATGAAGCAAAATATTACCAGTGTACCCTGGGGCCCCTAATGTCTCCAAATCTATCCACAATGGCTAAATTGTGCATTACTGTGAATCATACAATCATAACAACAAATCAACTGTTCTGATTATTAAGCTCACTTCTGCGTCATTTTCAAGTGGGAATTTTCATCAGGGTTTGAAAATATCTAGAGGTCCAAAAATCTATCCAAAACCACTCAAACTGATTATAATGCTTTTTTGGATCTGCGAGTCAGTGCCTGTTGCTGTACTTAAACCTTTAGAGGATTTATTCCAAAAGAGAGAGCTGAAGTCCTAAAGTAACAGTGAGACTTGAATATCATCACAACCTTTAGGTGACCTCAAATACAGGTCCGATTGTGAGCATTGGTCGCTAGGGCTACAGATTACAGGAAACCACCATTTCCTAAGGGAAGTGAATTTCAGAACTGGACTGGGTTGTAGAATTCTGTTAAACTCACGTCATAATTCTTCTGCTGGAAAAAAGTAACTGCCTTATGCGGATAGTGATTAATGTGCTCTTTCTGACACAACAACCTCCACTCAATTCTTATTGAACGTTTTGTGGAGCCCAGCTTGAAGACATCACACCCACCTTGGCAACAATACGACAACAATTTAGCCCAATGGTATTTAAACCTTGTGCTTGCTTAAAATCTGCCATTATGTTTCTATTCATGAGCACAGACCTGACTCACACAGTCAAACTGTTTCCATTATCATCCATTTCACCCTCCGGTTTTACTCAGACTTTCAGCCAGTCTGTTAGAAGAGGAAACCTGTCAAAATAGATATTTCTTTCCGGACTTTTCCAGCAGCCTGGTTAGCAGACTGTTGGCGGTGTTTGTTGAACAGTTGGGAAGGGATAGTTTTTTAATTGCAGGCGGAGTGGGTGCTACTTCTTGGTCAGTTTATTTGATTAATCTACAAGGGTTAAAGTAAAAAAAAAAAAAAAAAAGTTTTTATATCAATGTGATCACTCTAGCACTTGGAGCCATACTTCTCTCTAGGATTTTCAGCTCACTTGTTCCTGGTTATATGCACTTTAGTGTACGTCGCTCTGGATAAGAGCATCTGCCAAATGAATAAATAAATAATCTGAAATTCAGCTGATGCTTTTATTCAAAGTGATTTACAGTTGATTAGACTAACCCTGGAGCGTTTAATGGCCGTGGCGTAATGGGCAGCAGTGCGGCGGTGTCGGGCGGACTCACAGGCAGGTGTCCACCAGCTGGTCCAGCTCAGGGCAGCTGCACTCGTACAGGTCCCTGCAGCTGGCATGGCTGTCCCGCATCAGCTCCCCCAGCTCCTGGATGGCCTGGGCCCCCGCCCGGTCACACACAGCCTTAAAGCGCAGCACCCGCCCCGCCTCGCCGTACACGTGCTTGGCCCGCTGGTACAGCTTGAACTGGGTCACTGCAGCCAGGTGAGAGAGTCGGCCATGTTAGGTCCCACATCGTAGATCTCGGGTGTCCAAATCCTGTCTCCTGTCCTGGAGGGCTGCAGTGTCTGCTGGTTTTCTGAATGGTCTTGGCACCAGTGGTTTATTTAAGTCACTGATTGGCTAAAGAACCAATCAGTGACTGAGTGCAGGTGTTTGTTTCCACCAATTACCCTGGCTAGATGAGCTGATTGACTGAACACACCAAAACTGGTTCCCTCGTATGTTAGCTCACAGTAAAACATTTCAGAAGAAGAGCCCTAGGCTGTCATTCGTGCACTTATTAGGAAATGTTGCAAAAATGCCAGATGGTATAAATGTTAGGGATAATTAAGTAATTAAGGCCAGAAGTTGGCGCGAAAACCAGAAACAGACACGGCCCTCTTTGCCCACCTCTCCTCTAGATGTTAGATGCTGGCCCCCTCTACACCCTCCCTCCTCCCTTCCTTCCAAGTTATCGAAGTGTCCCTGAGCAAGACGCCCATCGAGGATTGCATGGCAGCCAGTCGCCGTTGGTGTGTGTGTGTGTTTGTGAACGGGTGAGAGGCATCAAGAGTAAAGCACTTTGGATAAAAGTGCTATATAAATGCAGTCCATTTACCATTTACATGTCAGCACTCACTGTGGGTCTCCAGGCTGAACGGGCCTCATGTTTTACATTTGATGGGATAAAGGATCCTTGCATCAGGGGACTTTATTTATGTGCAACACGCAGCTCCATGTGTTTGCTAGCATGCAAGTCGTGACTGGGCATATCCTTGTAGCTCCTGTGATCCAAAGATATTTATAACTCCATTTTAGAGAGCGCCGTTTCTGGCAGGGCTCGGCCGACCTCGAAGCCGCACTGCCAAGCTTTCGTCAGCCCCGCCGAAGTGGAGGTGATATATCTGCGTCCGTGTGAGAGGCAGAGCGAACGCGTGCCTGTTGCGGCGCCCCTAGCACGTTAGCATGGAGGCGGCCTTCGTTTCAGACATGGAATCGAGCTGAGAACGGGGGCGGCAGGGGGGTCAACTGATGTCTGTCGGGTTCGGGGTTCAGACTGTAAGTATTTCATTGAAACTTTCTCAGCCATGAAATGCTCCCATCTGAGCAGGAGGAATATGTGCAGCAGGTGGTGTTGGGGGGGGCTGTCATGGCAGCATGGGTGAACAGCATGCAGAGGTGCATGCACGCAACAAGCATAGCTACAGGGTAAAGCTTTTGTAATCAATTGCACTGCAGTCTAAATGTGCAGATACACGTTAATAACCAGAGAAATGACATGCGTTTGTGTTTTATCTTTGAGCCTCTCCACCTTTCAGGACAATTTGCAAGGCCGAGGGTCCACAGGGTCAAACAAGACCCAGCCTCACTGGACCCCTGTTATGAAGCCTCTTCATTGAATTCTAAACCCTAAATCAATATTTTTACTGTAAAAACAACCTGTCACGTTCCCAATCAGTCAATAACTGTTTTCCTACTTCACTCGTTTCTACTACGAAACAAAATGATGTACCGCTCTGATATAAATATAGAAAGGGGCAATGTCTTTTTCTAATGGTAGGCCCGTTCCATTAAAAGTCAGCAAATGTAAAGATTTTGGGGGTTTTCCGTGCTCTTAAACTCAGAAAATGAAATTCAATACATTTTTTAAATGTGGAAATAGACCTGAGAGAGTGCGTGACATTCTGAGCATTTTCTTTAAATTATGACCACAGTGAGACATTGCTCACAGCTAAAGGAGGAAGACGACCTGCAGGGACAGAAAACTTGAGTAAACAGCCAAACCCGAACGGAGAAACAGCACGTGTTTCCAGGCTTGTTTGCCCCCAAAAGGGCCGGGGCAGGCACTCACAATGTGCTTTCACTCAGGGTATATCTGGAGTTGCGTGAGAGGTTTCCATATCTCACACACTCTTGTAAATCACAATTGAACAGTAGTAACTCAAAGAATGAACTCAAAACACGTCTGTTTTCAATTTGGCCACGAACACGCTGCCAAAACTGGGACTGACTCAGAGACCACCCTTTGGTTAGAGCGAGACTTCACCGGCCAGATCACCTCAGAATACTCCGGAATCGGGCTGCCCTCGTCACGTTATGGACCAGCAGCCAGACGGTGACTCCAACGGCTGGCTCCCGGCCCTCACAAATGAGGCCTTTCTGTGTGTTTGTTTAAACTTCATACACACCCACTTCACAACTGTACTGTGATCAATATCCTGTGCATAACATTTATCTCTGGTGGCAATGGGACTTTTCTGTTTATAACCGGTTTAATTTGCAGAGTAAACTCTTGCAGATTAACCCAGATATAAAGCAGTCGGTAAGGGAGAGGAGGGCAGCTATCCTATTGTTGCTGCAAAATGCACAAACAGAGTTACATTCAGTGCAATTAGAAAGTTTTAGGGGTAGGTATTTTTAGTGTTTATCACAGCATGCAAATGTCTGTAACTGGCTTCATAAATTAATTTATTGTTCAAGTCTTAGATCCTGCACTTTCCAGACATGTTTCAATCACTCAAAATCTCAATATGAACACCTCAATTAGAAATCCCCTGAACTGTTCCACAAAAGAAGTGGACCAAGAAT
The DNA here is from genome assembly GCF_963514075.1 of Conger conger. Taxonomy (NCBI): domain Eukaryota; kingdom Metazoa; phylum Chordata; class Actinopteri; order Anguilliformes; family Congridae; genus Conger; species Conger conger. The sequence goes on from NC_083765.1 coordinate 24,614,656, forward strand.
AGAGCCCTGAGGAACAAGATACTTTAGTGTGGTCAAGATCCTAGCCAATCAGGCCTGGAGAATGGGTCACTCACCATGCTGAGTGTTGGGACTCAGGATGTCATTACAGAGACATTCTAAAGTGATCCCCAGACACTGGCAGATCTCCTCCCTGCTGTAGGGCTCCTGGTGTAGCACCTCCTCCACTATCTGCACCATCTCCTCCAGGGAGGCTCCCAGCTCCGGCTGCACCTCCCCCAGCTTCATCAGTCTGCTCCAGTCCAGGCCTCTGCTCTTGGCCAGCACCTGGAAGAACATGCCACTTCTTTATACTCACTTTAATCCCATTAATGCTTACTGCACTGCGGAAAAATGTCCCTGCCTGCAAGCTGCACATTCTCATTTCTTGTGAAAATATTATTAGCATGTTGCTTTCTTTGTTTAACACAAGCACCATTTTCAGGAACACTCTCAGTCATGAAACTGCAGGACCTGTGCTACATTGCCTTACCAGTTTCAGGAAGTGTGTCAATGGTCTGAACTCTATAACTGATGGATATTTTACATGGTAAGCTAAGGCCAGATGATTCCAAATAAAACCATTTTTATTGTGATTCCACACAGTTAAAGGAGAAGCACATACAGTAGTCAACACCTTATAGTAATACACTACAATAAAGTTGAAACTAAAAGCAAATTCAATCACCCCACTGTAATTGTGGCCTAGAATCTACATACTAGCTACATACTTCAAGCACTAGTCATGCAACAAATGTATGTGATCTGAGACAGCTATGACTATTTTCTATTTTAATACACACTCACTGAGCACTTTATTAGGTATTTGTTAGACTTCTTTTTTACTTATTGGCCTATTACTGCTTCAGCCTATCCACCTAGAGGTTTGATGCGTTGTATGTTCAGAGATGCTCTTCTGCATACCACTGTTGTAATGTGTGGTTATTTGCGTTACTGTCACCGTCCTGTCAGCTTCTCTGACCTCTCAGATTTTCTGCCCGCAGAGAATTGCTGTTCACTGGATGTTTTTTGTTTTTTGCACCATTCTCTGCAAACTCCCAGGAGATCAGCAATTTCAGAAATACTCAAACCACCCTGTATAGCACCAACAATCATTCCACAGTCAAAGTCACTTAGATCACATTTTGTCCCTATTCTGACATTTGGTCTGAAAAACAGCTGAACCTCTTGACCACGGCATGCTTGTGTACAGGTATACCTAATAAAGTGGTCACTAAGTGTAAATTAACCTTTATATTACTGGCATTACTGGCCAGAAATTAGGCTCACTATTTGTATTTATTTGTACACGCTACATCTCAAAAAGAAGTTGTACTTTTATTTATGTAAGGTACACAGTAAATTATATACATTCTGTAAAGACCATGCAACATGTTAAGCCCCTTAGTAGAGATGTTAGCAGGTCTGCTGATAATTGATAACATGTGTTTACCTCCATGAATTTACACAGAATACATGATATGAGTTGGCTCCATCTGTGTGCCAGACACGTGTGTAAAATCATGGTCTGAGGGTGATAGAGGATCATACTGCATGCTTTCTGTGAGACTGGAACGGAGATCTACCAACCTGTTCTGCGTGTGACTTCCTTGGCCTATTGCATGCAAAGCTATGATATGTTGCAAGTGAATCAGTGTAAAAAAGACAAACAACAGCTGCGTAATTATATGGGTACCAGGTTAGCCCATTAACACCTAAAAGTCAAAGCTACAACGACTTGTTGACTGCTTTGTTTCTAGCGTGGTATGAAATGCTAAGACACGAAACTATAAGAAAAACAATTCTAGTTTCCAATACAAACAAACAAACACATGCCCATCGCTGCAGTGCACAGATGGTGTAGTGAATGAGAAAGGACTGCAGAAGCACCCCATGACAGCATGTTACGTGGAGTAGAGCCTTCACAGGCCCAGCGACATAGCAGGGGGCCGAACATTAACAAATGCACTGAGCTTCATATGCCTCACAACAGAGCCAGAAAAAAACATTCAAAAGTGTAAAGTGTTACAATCCAGACTATGGACGAACATCCAGTTTAAATAAAACAACACAATGCGTATAAGTAAAAGTATAAAGTATAGTCAACACGTTAAATAAGTTTTGCTATTGATGATGCTAAGTTAGCATTCCAACGAAGGTTACTATAAAAAAATATTTCTAAATATTTACATTATTTTCAAAAAACAGGTTAGCTTTTTCTGAGTGACTATTATACTGGGTTACACAACCAGTTATGGACCAAAGGCTCACATACATTTATGTTGTTTGCAAGCAGAAATATGACGAACATGAAAAAGCGTGACATTAAATATTCAGAATCTGTATACTCAGCTTACATTTGGACTAAGTGGGAACAGAGAGTCACAGACCTTTGTTTCTCCTTTTCATTTGTGAGTTTGGCACAGGTTCAGGCCACCTTGGAGAGTCTGAAAACCATTTACCCCGTGCTTATAGTCAAAAGTGCAGCAAATACAGGATATCAGATGGCAAAATCTGACATTAAAACAAGAGGACGATCCTGGGGGAAAGGGAAGTGGAGACACGGTTTCGTGCAGAGTCTTGGGCAGAGCCTAAGAGAACCTCAGTGTGCCTGGCTTCTGCTAAAGCCTTTCAATTACAAACAGCTTCGATGCCACTCACACGGACATGTTTGGTGAACCGCAGGAAAAGGGCGTCTTTACGGAGCGACGTCACCGGGACGCACCTTGGTGGCGATCCGGCACTCCACCACCCGGATGTTGTAGTGAGACGTGGCGGCCTTGTTCATTTCCACACAGCAATTAGCGATGACGAACACGGCCCCGCCCGGGAGCTTCACATCTGTCGAGCGCAGCGGGTTGAACTCTATGAGCTTCGCCTGAAAAACATGCCATCCATCAGCAGCCATCGTGACATCTCCTGCGAATAATAAAGACCCGTAGCCTGCATTCAATCAACGTTTGTCCTCAACTTCCACTTACAAGCAAACAAAAGTGTCCTCACTCCGGCAAGTTCATTTCAGTGATTGCTGAACTCACTGCTCATGGGCCGCAGCCTCCCCGAGGTTGTGGGCCGCTTCAGCCCCATACGTCTTCAGTACACAGACTATAAAATATCCTGCAGCCACAGATGCATCACCCCACATCGCTCCAAGTGGTTTAATAACCCAGCTGTTACCCACTCAACCTGTTGGATTTGATAGATTCATGACATTTCTGTTATAGCCACTCTACCTCACCAGCCAGTGGAGGATGAGCTCCCCCTCTATAGCTGAGATTTCTTCCCACCGGGGAGTTTTTCTTTGCCACCGTTTGAGGGGTTTCTCCCCACTGGGATGATGATTTTACCCTGTGTGCTCAGATCTGGGGGCTCAGGGCTGGTGTTTCCCCTTTTTACCCCCCTTCTGTTACTGTGTAAATCATCTTTGTGACAAGCACTTTTGAAAAAACATTTCATTTAATTGAAAAAAAAGAAAGAAAAATAATAATAACTACTGCATTTAATTGTAAGTCAAGGTAAAGGACAAATGTTGACTGAAACCCAGTCTGTGTATTAGCACTGCATTGTGGAAATGCAAACAAATTCATATGTGCGTATTGGCTAATGGATACGTTAAAAGAATAAGTACTTTATGCTAGTAGAGAAATACATACAGTTCCTTCCTCTGCCAAGAAAGAAATGGACTGGTCCATGCCCCCTCCCTCTGTGCCAATGTAGCGTTCACTTCGGGCACAGGTCTCAGCCAGCACCACCTACCAAAAGAAAAAGGTTCCAAAACCTGTTAAAAGTGCTTACATTTGATTTGGTGTTGACACTTTTCTCAACTGGTCATTGGATTGATCCCTCCCTTGACCCCACCCAATCCCAACTGATCCGCATCACTCCTGTAAAACCACAACTGGCTCGCTGTACACAAACACTGCTTCGACAATGTTTTTGCTTGCACAGTTGATTAGACAAAGCAGGGGCCAACCCCCTGCAATTCACCTGCTGACACCATTATGCAATTCTGTCGTGTTCCACACAATCAAGGCCAAGTCTTACTCCAGTAATTGTAGATCTTTAGTTTCGGACCATTTAAGCCATTAAATCTCACAGAAAACAAGACTCCACACTCAGAAAATCACTGCAAAACTGCCTCACTGCTGTACACAAAATGGACATGACAGAGATCTGAGGTCTTTCTACTTCTGGGACCCTCAAAATGGTTTAAAATACCTGTGTGCCACAAATTGTGGTCTATGGCCATTGAAGAACATACCCAAAAGAAATGCACACTTCAGGGTTCAGGTGCTGGAAAAACATTCTGGGTGTAGTACAGGGGAACCGGCAACACTCATTATACTGTACACAATGCTAATTAGCCATACCATCTGCTTATGGCTTGCATGCTACGTTGCAATTTACAGGGTTTTCACGTTTTATATGGAAACGGCATCAACACACAGCTGCAGAGGGGACAAGTTTGTTCTATCTGGATGTCGGCGTGACCGGCGTGAGGGCCTGATGGTTATCTCCTCTGAAACCTCAAACTGCCAGTCAGAGGCACGGCAGATGACGGTCTCTGATGGCCACACAAACAGCGCCATGATTCCCCTTTTCCCAGCTCATGCTGGCGAGTATACGCAGTCCGGGTTAATAATGCTGGAATTCCTGCAAGGGTCGGGAAAGGTGCCCAGAAAATTCTGCTAAGACTTCTTCTCGGCAGCGTTTTAAATCTTTACAGACTGTAAAACTCTGTGTTTTCTATTTTAGGGAGTTTTTCCCTGACCCCAGCTCCTTTTCTTCTCAGGCCATGGTGGAAAAGTGCACGTCCATAAAACATAAGATCTCACTTTCAGACAGACAGCTGGCCGTAATACGCTCCTGTAGTAGCTGCAGCTGAGACTAACGACTCAAGAACTTCATTTTCCCAGCAGAAATCAAAATTGTTTATATAGTTTGTTTCATCCTGCGTTTTTGGGGGGAATTTGCACCAAAAGGCCCTGGTCTATGGTGGTTATCTCTGAAAAAAGCATGTTGGTCTATCTTCTCATCATGGTCTGTAGTTCATCAGATGGTTTGACAACTTTAACCCACAGTGGGCACAGGCTAAGCGTACCACACAGCTTTCCACTTGAGGAGACCTGTGTGCACTGTGTGTGGTTAGAACCTTAGAGCTCTCGCCTGCTTCCATGCTGTTTCAGTGCAGTGTTACTCATGTCTACAGCACAGACACACTTTGTCTTTTTGACAAATCATTCACTAGGAATTTCTAAACATTTGTCTCAGAGCGAACTTGGAGCAACGGTCCAGCGCAAAACGTCAGTGCCATTTATTTTCTCCTGAAAAAACAAACCCATAAGAGAAATAAACTGGCAATAAACTCAACAAAACAAACAACGATGAACTGCCAAGTCTTCATGAGATGCAGATCTGGGTCCATATTCATGAAAGTTTTTCAAAGTAGGAGAGAGGTTCCGTTATAACGGATAAGGACAGGTGAAAACGCACTCCCACTTTGACTTGTGAATGTGGTGGTGGCTTTTACCAAGACAGGACCACTTAAGCCATGGTCGAATACCACGGAGCTGATCCAATTGTGCTGTTCATTTTCCTGCAGCCGTACCGTCATGCACCCTGCTCCTGTGAAATGGGTGAAGCTAAGCGGGTGTGGGCTTGGTTAGCACTTGGATAGGAGACCTCCTGGGAAAACAAAGTTGTTGTTGGGCCAGTAGGGGGTGATCTTCCCTCTGGTCGAATTACTCCCAATGCCCGAGCGCAGTCATGGGACACTGTGCTGGAGGAGGCGCTGTCTTTCAGATGACACGTTAAAATGCTACCCAGCTGTCTTCTGATTTTTACCATGATTTAATTTTGAACTTGGATTTCACCATGGCACATATTTTTAGCCATAGCCATATATTTGTCATGGGCAATTTGATATGCTGCCACACCTTACTGTAGTACATTAGAGATATTGAATTATACTGTAATGTTGGATTTGTGTGTTCTTTATAAATATTACTGAATGTTATTTGTGCAGAGTAAATGGATGCATTCACTTCAGAGCACCGAGAGGGAAATCTGCCTCTCAAAACAAGTAAATCAGCCCGGCAATTATGAAGCACTGCTGGATGCAGGCCAAGTGATATCTCACTGTAGCCATGGTAAAATCTCTGCAATACGGTTGAGCTACACTACTAATAGACTGTAATTTGTATAACAATATTTGTTTTATTACATTTTGTAAATATTTTCCAAGTGGATAGGATCCTAAAATTTATGCATCAACTAGTGGAAATTTCATATAGGGAAACTATGTCAACAGTCTCATGTTATGGGTTCTCCAAGTGAACGGCACAACATATAAACTGTTTTTACCATGCTGTTGACTGCGGTTTCTTCGGCTGAATGCGATAAAACAATTGTTGATCCAAGGAATGGTGTTGTATCCATTACATTTTTGGTTGTTGTTTTAATGCTTGTGTTGTTGATAGCAATAAACGGTATAACCACAGAAAATGTTTTTTCAAACTTTCATGTTTAACCTGCAACTCCCATTGAGTTAGTCAGATGATCTTGGGGAACACCCAGAATTGCTTTATTTTGTACCTGCAATGGGGTGATTTTTCAAGGTTTTACAAAGATTGACTCTCTTGCTTGGACCCCCACTCTGTCTCTATGTTTTAACAAAGTGATTTGGGGGAAAAGGGCAACTTTCCTGAAATCAATATACACTGCGAGAGTGAACGAATACATCTGTCTGCACTTTGATGCACTGTATATTTTTCCTGAGCAAAACATTCAGAGCTTTCACAATGTCTCCGAGTGCTTAAAGGTTTCGGTCTGAGAGACAAGATCAGGCACATAAAAGGATAATACAGCTCCTCTGCCTATTAAGATCTTGTTTTTACTCTTTTTTTCCCCCCCCAAACGAATGGAAAAATACAATTTGTAACTGGCTTTCCACAAGGGGGAAAAACAGACCTCACTGGAGAAGGACCACCGTGCTACAGAGATGGAGAATTCCTCCGGTACCTCTGGAGTAAACAGCAGTAATGGGCTGAGCTCTCTCGCTGCTTACTCTTCACCCCGACAGGCCCAGCTTTCCATGGCGCTCTAGGTTCAGCAGTGGCCTTTGATCAAGACGGATCCCACCCATAGTTTAGACATTACTCACATTATCACTGATTCACTCCATTTGTTCCACTATGTCTGTCCATTTCCTAGTCTCCAGCTGCCCAGTTGGCCTGAAACCATACTTCATCCACCCTTCCCACCTCCAACCCCCGTTCATCAAGCTGTAATGACTACTTGTCTCTGAAAGGAAGTGGTTGGACACGTGTGATCTGCTGAGGTCAAAAAGCCAGTGGCAGTGTAATGTAGTGGTCCAGAAATCTAGTAGCCATGGATTTCTCACAGATGGGCTTCACTCAGATTTCCTGCTACGAGGTAAGAGTTTAGAAAATAATCAGCGGGGTAAGACTGACACAGTCCAGCTCAATCTCTGACCCTTATACAAATCCCCTCAGTAGTGGGTGTCATTCCTGGCTGTGACACTTTCTCTACGTGGCGGTGCCCGTAGCGCCGAGTTCCACGTCTTCAAAACGTTTTTCACAAGCCTATAGATAGTCAGCGGGTGAGGTAACAGGCATATTTTTCAGACAGTCTATGGGTGAAGCAGCTTACAGTGTCCCATCAGGCTTATGTTAAGTTACATTGGGCTAGGCTTTCTTTGGCTACTGCTGCTTTCCATTCTTCCAGCAAAGTTCCTGCGGTCCACAGACTCCTGTCAATGTCAATGACGGAGAGAGATATGTCTCTCCTCACACCACTGCTGACTCTCTCCTGAACCACAGAACTGAAGGTCCCTGTTTTCAAGTCAGGATATCTGAGGAGTGAATGTGCTCCAGTTGCAGAGCTCCACAGGGATCGGCTCAGAAGGCACAATCATAAGTCAAGAGGCATAATAGGCCATGTATGAACAAAATTTAAAGGAAAAAAGAAGAGAACCCTGCTCAGCTAGTTCCCTCCTGCCCTGGTGGAAGACACAAACAGAAAAATCCTGTAGGCTTCAATCCTAAAGGATGTGGTTTGATATAGGACTTGAAATATTTACCACCAACCAAGCCATTTTGAACTGTACCTTAGTTATGTTCAACACAATCATTGTTACCTTTTGAAATTACCGAGTGAATGCAAGTAAAGCTTGGAACTCTTGTGAGCTCCAACAATCCTACTTAACAAACTACGTAGGCCAGGGGTCGGCAACCCTGGTCCTGGAGAGCCGCAGGGTGTGCTGGCTTTCGTTGTTACTTGGCATTAATTGATCAATGAAAGTCGTTGATTACACAGTTAACTCACCTCACCTGGTTTCTTGGGTCTGAATCGGTCGCTTATTTTAAGGTGGAGACGAAAGCCAGCACACCCTGCGGCTCTCCAGGACCAGGGTTGCCGACCCCTGATGTAGGCTGTTTGTTGGTTAATACAGCGGGTATAATTGTCAAAAAAATGAAGTGTCAACATAAATTTGAAAATCTCACAAGCACCTTATGATGCAGATTTATCAATATCCAGTGAGAATTACATTTTCTTCCAGAACCATCACTTTTACTTGGCCAGCTGCCTGGATCTGATAAACTGTAAGCTCTGGCATGTAATGCTGAGGAAGAAACTTTTTTATATTTATATATATATATATATATATATATATATATATATATATATATATATATATATATATATATATTTGAGTCAAATATAGGTGTATAAAACACCAAGAGCACTAAAATAAACATCAATGTGTGAATAACAGAAATGTCAAACATCTTGACAGTAACCATGTGTAACACAGACTATAATATTTAAAATGTTTATAAAGTATTTTATACTACAGTAGGCCTATATATACTTGCCATTGATTAAGGTCATACAACTCCTGTGTAAATACGCCTCTTCAAACATACCATCCACTGTACTGCTGGCTTGTCATCCTAAACTAATGCAAATATCTAAAATATCCTTCATTACACATAACAAATGTGTGGGCAAATCAAAAACATACACCTAAACTGAAAGAATATCAAAATACCAAAAAATAACTACCCATTATCTTCGCTAACTAACAACACTAACATAGGGTTTATCATGTCATAGGTCAACATCAGAGAGAATAAGGTATTGAACATATATAATTTCTTATTAAGCCGATTCTTTTATCCAAAGCAACTTACAGAGAATTAGACTAAGCAGGGGACAATCAATGCAGGGTTAAGGGCCTTGTTCAAGGGCCAAACAGCTGTGCGGATCTTAACATGGCCACACCAGGGCTTGAACAACCAACATTCCGGGTCCCAGTCATGTACCTTAGCCTCTACACCAACCTTCCGGGTCCCAGTCATGTACCTTAGCCACTACACCAACCTTCCGGGTCCCAGTCATGTACCTTAGCCACTAGGCTGCAGGCTGCCCCTTCTGCTATGTTGCATCAACTACTTGCAATAGTTGCTTACTATAGTTAACAATATAAGGTCTCCATCTTGGAGTCACTGCAACAGTGTGTGAATTGTCATTCAATAGAAAACTAATGAAAACATGCACTGTAGCCTAATAGGGAGTTTTATACTATTGGAAATGTGAATCAGATCTTTGTGTCAAGTGGAACATTACAATACAGTTAATTCTCATTTGAATCATTTTCAACCTCATCAGGAGCAATTGGGGGTTAGGTGTCTTGCTCAGGGACACTTTGACACAACCAGGGTGGGATTGCAGCAATTCTCTGGCTGCCAAAAGTCTGCTCTTACCTCCTGAGCTAATGTCAATGAGCCAATGGAACATAGATAGTGTTGCAATTTGGCGATTGTGCTTTTGATTAAAGAGAAATAATGAGAAATGTAAAGTACATTTCTGAGCATTTTACACATCTGTATTTATTTGTAAGATGGGAATAGCACAAAACTTGGATAAAAATGTTGCCAAAGCTCTTGATCTGTATTTTGAGAAACATGCAATGTCGTTTCCAGGAAACACGATTTTGAAAGATTGTGTGCCGTCCACCAGAACACCTGAACAGATAACAGGCAGCTTGCTTTTCTGTTTGTGTGCTTGGACATAGACAAAGCTTGAATCTATGTTAGAGTGAAGTAATCTATATCTAAAAACAAACAAACCATCCATCACGTGATCAGGGTGATGACCTGAGATGTACACTTAGCGTCTGTATTAATGCTGAGTTATAGAGCAGAAAAGAACAGGGAAAAATGTAAAGGAAACTAAACAGCTTGATGCTGTTAACTAGCCACCCTTAATGTCAGAGCAGAATCAAAACAATGGCCTTGTCGCAGAATGTTATCTGCATCCGCCGTTTACTTTGGCGGGCTGGACTGGGCTCTTTCATTGTGTCACGTGTTTACCACAGCTGGGCCTCTGAAAACGACTGCGTTCAAATTCACCGAAAGAAAACAATGACATCGTTCCCCAATAACTTTTCTTTTTTCTCCCTCAGTATAGTAACTGGAAAATGCAAGATTTAGAGGAATATTCTTCACTTTCAATGACAGACAGCAAGTTAGCTAACAAATTCAGTCTAAGTGCCACACTGATTGAGGTCAAAGAACCGTAAAAAGCCAGTGGGTTTGTGCCTGAGAGGCCCTCTCATGCTGTTCCCTGGTAAAGGGCAGCAGGGGCAGTTTGGAGCAGAATCACAGGGGCAGCTGGGGTGGGTGTCTACGGCAGTCCTTCCCCCTCTGGGACCACACAGGGGCTGCCTGTGTGTACACGCACTCGTGTGCAGTGACTGGGGTGTGCGTGCCTGCTCCTCCGCGTGTGATTTCTGGCCTTGGAGCCTGCCTCAGAGCGCAATAACAGCCCCGACAGACCGCAAATTGGTGTATATAAAGCAAAACATGCGTCTGCGTGTTAAAAAATAAAGAAAGTTCAGTCACGCATCCTCCACAGGTGGACTGGGCATGGGCAGATGGCTCAGAGAAGCCAGGGCCAGGCCTGGCAGAAGACTCCTGTCTGCCCGCACACCTTCCGTGAGCACTTCAGTGAAAAACACATTTAGTCAAAATATAAAACCCAGTAACAGGCTGTGAAAAGTACACAGCGGATCCTTTTGCCAAATGCCATGCTGGAGACATATAAAAAGCTCTGGCAATGTTTAAGAAACTGTCAAAAACAAGATTACATTAACTACGCTACGGTCTTTAGGTTGTCCATAAAACAATTTTTGGCAACTTAAAATTAAATGGCAGAAAAAGCCTTGTGTATACATATTATTTTTTTAATGAACCGGGAATAGCTCACAACTATAACACTTGAAAGGTTAGCTCTGTCATGTTTATGATTCTGGGATCAGAGCTGTTGGTTCAGCTTTGGGTGTTTGTCGACAGCAGATGAACCAAGCGGATCACATGGTAAGTTATTGCACTGTCAACCAAACATTGGCTTCAAATATAAGGGAGCACAGCCAATAGTAGCTTTTCTGCTGAACAATATGGCTTGATGCTGGTCATCACGGTCACGGCTCCAGCCTATTCAGGCATTAGGGTGTAGTTTATGACCCTGACATCTTCAAGGGCCCAACCGGTCAGAAGTAGCAAATATTCTCATGGATAAAATGCTGCACCAACACAATTATGTTCTTCCATATAAACATGCTGACATCACATTTCATTTCAACAGAGTACTTCTGATGACAGTCCAAAACAAACTGTAGGTGAGGTGAACTCGCAGTGAAAATTCCAGTGAGTATAATTACGAATAATGAGTAATTATGAGGATGCATGAATCCCCATATATATATTGTATAAGTGCTGTAATAGTGGCAGTCATATTTTAGTTATTATTATATTTTAGTTTTGCTCCAACAACAACAAAATTCAAGCAGTGTCTGCTCATGGTTCTCTCGTGTGAAGAAAACGATCTATGTACAAATGTGTGTGCGTGCGTTTTCAACATGGACATGTCTTATTGAATCTGCTATGGTGCAGCATTCTGCATACTTTTCCCAAAGGCTGTAACCCTTTCCTTTAGCGGCTCTCGTAATCCTCCCCAATGATAGAGATAAGAATGAGAAATCAGCTCAAACCCTTATCTCTGGAAACATCATATTCTCAAAGAGGGTTTTGTTTCCTTTCCTCTGTGTGTGTGTGAGATTGTGAGATAGATAGATAGATAGATAGATAGATAGATAGATAGACAAACAGAGACAGAGAGAAAGAGAGAGAAAGAGAGAAAGAGGGAGCAAGAGAGGGAAAGAGGGAAAGAGACAGCATGAGAGAGAGACAGAGTGTGTGTGAAATACCTTTAGCTTTGAAACTCTTGTGTGTGTGTGTGTGTGTGTGTGTGTGAGGGAGAGAGAGAGAGAGAGAAAGTCAGAAAGAGTTTTACCTTTGACAGTCTTGTGTGTGTGTGTGTGAGTGAGAGAGAGAGAGAGAGAGAGAGAGAGAGAGAGAGAGAGAAAGAGCCTTTACCATTACCTTGTGTGATGATAAATGACATGACTACCAATACGACTGCAAGAGAACATCAGTATGCATGATTTGTGTTTTAGTAAAGAGTTTTACCTTTGACAAAGTATTGTGTGTGTGTGTATGTATGTGTGTGTGAAAGAGAGAGAGAGACAGATATATAGAGTGTGTAAGAGTTGCACCTTTGACAGAGTCTGGTGTGTGTGTGTGAAAGAGAGGGAGACAGATATATGAGTGCGTGTAAGAGTTATACCTTTGTCAGAGTCTTGTGTGTGTGTGTATGTGTGTGTGTGTGTGTGTGTGTGTGAAAGAGAGAGAGAGACATAGAGATAGAGAGTGTGTGTAAGAGTTATACCTTTGTTAAAGTCTTGCGGTTGGCCTCTGCAGTGAGGAGGCCAGCACAGCACACCAGGGCGCTGGAGCTGGACAGGCCTGAACTGGGAGGCACAGTCCCATCCACTACACACTGCATCCCAACTGGAGCAGCCAGGCCCAGGAGCTCCTGGGGAGAGAGAGCTGCACTATCAGGGTTTCCATCACACCGCACACCTTGTGTGATGATAAATGACATGACTACCAATATGACTGCAACCGAGAACATCAGTATGCATGATTTATGTGTTTTAGGACAGACCTGTCTTAGTTACTTCCCTGTTCATGCATGTACACACATACACACAAACTTGCAACAACAAGTGGTACACAGGTTTTGCGGCTCTTGCATAAAGCATGGAGGCAATAATCCCAGAAAACAAACTTCTTTTTTAATAAAATCTTTTACTGACTATGGTCTAAAATTGCCTTTTACAGAGAGTGAGACAGACTATTGGCTGCACTGAGGCCCCTCCCCATGCCCTTTCTTGCAGCGTGGCAGCCAACGTTGTTTAAAAACATTTGAGGAATATATTTAAACTGAACCTGATCCATGGTGTTGACTCAGATCTGAACCGAGCTTTCAAAGTTATCACGCAATGTTTGGAAAGAATATGCTCTGGTTACTGAGAGGGAAAAACTAAGGAGTGTGCCAAGTTTTTCTCCAGTTGTATCCCAATAGGCTTACATGTTCAAATGAATATAAACAGATTATCCCACTGGAGCCTATCAGAACTAGGCTTATTGTAGTCGTCTGTAGTTGATAATATTTCCTGCCAATACCCCTGCAACTAAAAACACTCTCTAATTACCTAATGAATAACTATTAATATCAAAGGTCACATCATGGTTTTCCCCAAAAATTTGTTTTAACCATGGAAAAAAAAAACAATGTTTAAATATGTTTAAAGTTCATCAACTCTCTTAGGCAAAAGAGTTGAAATCGTATCGTCTTTTTATTGGCCATCAAAAAATCTTACATGAAGTAATATGGCCTGTAGTAAATCAGATTCACTCAAGGGACAACAAAAACTATTCCCAGAAATGCCATATAACTTATAACGAACACTCCTAGCAAGTAATAAGCAACTCTTCAAAATATAGTTTAGTGGATATATCAAAGCAATTCTATGTAAACCCCTACTCCATCTTACTTCAACAGAAAAATAAGCAGAGAATGTCACATGACATGTCAACTAAAATTACTGACTACAAACTACAATCAAGACAGAGGAGAGGTCAGACTACATCTTCAACTGGTTCTGAATGGAAAAATGTTTGGTATGTATGATAACATACGGGCATTATGTTTGAAAGACAGAGGTTTCAACTTAATGATAAAGCAGATCCACAAGTCTCACAATCAATGTATATAAACCTCACCTGTACTCCTTTAACTCCACAAAGAAAATAATACTGCCATTGAGGGTTGGCTCTGTCAATCTTAAGGTCTCCAGTAGACACGGTGATATCGCTGCGAATCAGAACAGATCATTGATACATTGTGTAACAGCGCCCCCTGTTTGACATGAGCAGCAATTTAATTTGTTATTAATCAACCTGTTAAATTTTATGTAATTTTTATTCCATTATCAATTATAAAACTTCCACCTCAATTAAATAAATATTTAAAAGCCATTACGTCCTTTGTCTTACTTGTACTGAGGGTTTGCATTTGCCAGTTGTATAGTTTGAGACTCATCCACTGAAACTGCAGCCAGGATATTTTGCTCAATTGCCATCGGGAGCACAGCATATCCACAATAGTCAATATGCTCTCCTTATGAAAACAATAAAGACATGATGGATATACATGAATAAAAGAGTAATTCATATTCTCTCCAGACAAAATGGTTAGGCAATTGTTGGAAATCTAAATTGTGGCGTAATTATGTTGATTCGTTGCATTACATTGAGCAGACACTCAAGAGCAGAGTTTAAGATTAAATAGCCTAGAATTCATTCATACACCTGGATATTTTACTGAAGCGCCCAAAAGTAAAACGGCAGCGCCCTAAATAGGAATCAAACCCCAAACCTGTCTTCGAAGTCAGTTCCCAAACCATCATGTTACATTATTCCACATCCACACTGCCAGTGAACTTTGATTACCTATTAAATTTACTCGTCCAGGAGCATACGCATAAAAAAGAGGCGTTTTCCCAAACTTCTGCACAAAACGTTCTTTTAATTTCATTAATCTGTAAGGAAATAAATATAAATTGGATACATCGTTAGCACAAATTCTTTCAATGACAGGTTTAGATTTAAAGAACGTAATTGCAAATTACCTAGGTTACACGTTACCATGTACCAATTAGCCTATTTTCTGAAGGAGTGTATATATTAATGTACTTTATTATTCCATAACCGAATCGTTACCATTGTGTAGGCATAGAGTTAGCTATGCACCACATTTACTTCTTTGGTTCTATCAGTTAAGATAGCTCTCATTGTTTTAAAACTCACCTTTCATTCAGCTGGACCTGCAACTTTGGTGTATATTCAGACATTTTGCGTTACCGTGCTATACGAAATTGCAATATGAAATACGAGTGTTTTGTTTTTTTTTCTTTCCAAGAACAGAACAAAATTTTCTGTCACTTCATCTGCTGACTGTCACGCCACACTCGCGGAAATTGTAATGTTAGTTAAATACGGAAGGGATCTTCTGTTTGCTAACGTAGCATTTTTTTTTACTAGCTATAGCTAGTGTAGTCAACTGACCTAGCTAGTTCATGCTAAAATAAAAAATAGTTAACTTTCAATAGGGAAATTGGTGGACTGGTTAGCGCTATAGGTTGGCGTTTTGCTTTTTTAGCTAACGTTAGCTAGATAGCTAGATAACTAGTTAACACTTTCTAGTCGCATAGCTAATCAGGCAAACCAGTTCAGCGAAAAATTAAAAGACGGTATCACAAAATATAATGGTGGCCTGAAGCGTACTCCAGTTACCGATTATTGCATTTGCAGATGTGCAATTAGCTATATGAGTTTATGGTAACATTATACAACAAATAGTCCTACTTTTCCCAAATAAAAGTGCTTTCCTAAGTCCTGTCTACTTTATGTCCCACTATTAAAAACAATAGCACAAGTATCTAAATCCATTCCAGAAGTCGCTGTCTTGCAGAGAATTCTGGGAAGCATCTCTGCTCTTTGCAGCAGTCAAGATGTCTGACATGGAGGATGACTTCATGTGCGACGACGAAGAAGATTATGATCTGGTAAAGCCTGAATTAGTTTATTTGCTTTTTTAGTTCACACGTTAAATTTCACAGGCAGTTGAAAAATCGTCTCGCGAAGACGAGAAACGTTCCCTAATGTGATATACTGAAAGCGAATGCTAGCTGGGCCGCTAACAGTGGCAATGCAATATGTCTTAGATGGCTAACTTGGCTAGCTAGCGTTGTCATTTTGTTCAGTTCAGGGATGTTGCATTATTACACCCTTTTCTCTTGCAAAAGCAGTCCGTCGCGAAAATTGGCTAATTGTTCACGTAATATAATCATTATGTGATGATTAATCAGTGGTCTGATTATGTAGTACACTCGTATAGCTTGGTCTAGTTGGCTACTGAGTTATTACTGTTGTGCATGTTGTTTATAATGGAAGTGCTAGCTATTCGCTAGTGCAGGCCTACCCAATTGGTGTTGTGTTGTTACGGAAGGCTAGGCTAACGTCGTTAGCATTATTATTACACCGAATACATAAATAGACCACAGGGTCACGAAGTTTAACTAAGCTAAGGCTAATTACATTTTATAGCTAATACCTTTAGAAATGAATAGCAGAAATGCACATTGTCTGTTTTCAAGCACAATTAGCTAATGATTTTGATGAAGGGGTAATCTGAATTTTGGTATCAGTCTAGTTGTATATTCCGAATGAATATAGCTGACGTTAGCAAAGTTAGATCGGTGTTTGTCGATACATATTTTGAATAGGTTTTGAATAGTCTGGTTAGCCGAGGATGACAACTTGTATCAGGTACCGGTTTTAAGCATGGGAGTTGCACGATATTTGACTTCCTAGCCGTTAAAATATTGGGAAACATTTAATTCAGTTTTAATTTTCATTTACCTTTTGTTCAAGATTTTGCAACCTAACTTTGATGTTATATTGTAAAGGCACTAACAAAGTTGTTTACTAATATTCAGCATTTGCTGTTTCAGTGTGATTTCTTTTTTTTTTCTTTTTTTGTCTCATGTCTGGACGTTACTCCAGAGCTAATATTTATTACTGTCTGAATTTTCTTTAACTTTCACTGGAGGAATACTCAGAAGATAGCAACTCTGAGCCCAATGTTGATTTGGAGAACCAGTACTACAATTCCAAAGCGCTGAAAGAAGATGACCCCAAAGCAGCCCTCAGCAGCTTCCAGAAGGTTCTGTTTCGCTGCATGTTCTTCAAGAAAACGTTATAGTAGACCATTACGTTGTTTGGTAAAGACCAGTGTTGACAACTAAACAGTGGAATATAACTTTTTTTTGTTGACAGGTGCTGGAGCTTGAAGGTGAAAAGGGGGAATGGGGATTCAAAGCATTGAAACAGATGATAAAAATAAACTTCAAATTGGTAAGCCATTAAAAATGCCTACGAACATTTAACAACTTTTATGATCTGTTCCTTAAGGCAGTCCATTTTTATTTGCTACGCAAACAGCCTGTCTTTCGAGACATGGCATTCTGTAAATCATGTGGCAGTAATTCTTCAGGTCAAGATGCATATGTCTTGTAATTCAATTCATTAATACTTTCATTATTGCAGCCTGAAATATGGTAATCCAGATGATTGTACTCAGATCTGCTAAGGCTGCACTAACTTGCAAATGGACATGTGTTATATTTAATTTTAATGCATTCCGGATTCAAATCCTGTCCCAACACTGTTGCTGTGGAAACCCTACATCTCACCTCCCCTCCCATGCCTGTGGTTGCAGCACACAAGTCATGACAATACACTCCATCACCCACTGCATTAATGTTTTGCACAGTAAGAAATCAAATGCATTATTCCTACAGTCTTACTTTCATCTTCTTGTTGCTGGCAGGCAGAGGACAGTTAACAGTTCTGTATCACTAGTCGGCATCTTTTAATGCTTGTGCCCCATATCATTAAATAATAGCAGCACACTGCCAGAAATTGGGAGCACCTCCACTCTATATGCATCTAAACCTTGCAATTCACTGTGTGTGTAATGCATGCTTTATCCTGGGGCACTCTGTAATTTCATTTCACATTTTCTTGACATTGTTACCCATTTACAGATGGGCATTGAAAAGGTCCCACCCACAGTCATTTTAAGAGTTTTAGGCCCTCCAGACCGTCTGTCTCATGAGCCACCACTTCAGAAAAAACTTTTGGCAAACTGCATATCCTATATATTAGTGCAAATGTCATTGACGTGAGTTACTAATAGGTATTGACCATTGTCCCAGCTCTGCCTGTGAAGGCAACTCATTTTCATCATTTTCCCACTCAGACAAACTTCCCTGAAATGATGAACAGATACAAACAACTGCTCACTTATATTCGGAGTGCTGTCACAAGGAACTATTCAGAGAAATCAATTAACTCCATCCTTGATTACATCTCCACCTCTAAACAGGTATGGATTGTGATTTCCGCTCGATCGCTTTGTGTTGTATCACACTGCTCAAAGCAATGGGTTGTGACTTTACCCCATTGCTGTGTAATGCACGTGTGGTGTAAAAATGAGCAACAGAGGAAAGCTGAAAATCTTAAATATTTTGTAGTAATTGGCTTATGTACAGGACTTCTGCGCTATTTTCTTTGTTTTTGTGATGTGTACACAAAAGTTTTACCTGCTTTTATATGTATGAAAAATGTGATGTAATGCATAATCTTCCATTTTCTCTCAAACTAAAGCTTGACTGTCCTTTCTGTCTTCTCAGTTAGCATATTCTTACTTCCAAGTTTGAAAGAATTTATATAAAAGCAGTGTGTAAAAATAAATAAATCACAGTGTCTTTAAATAAAGAATTGCCATGTATTTCACATGTAAATGAGCTACAAGAGTTGAAACTGTTATTTCTGATTGATTTATTCATAGATGGATCTTTTACAAGAATTCTACGAGACCACCTTGGAGGCATTAAAGGATGCAAAGAATGACAGACTGTGGTTCAAAACAAACACAAAGGTATGGGATGTCATTTATGGATAACTATGCCAAGCGTGGATACAAATGAGTCCACGGTAAATATTTATGGGAAAATACACAACCTATATTTAATAACACAAGAGCAGCAATTTAGTGGTAAACATACCTTGGAGCCCTTGCCTAAATTCTGCATTGTAATGTGTATAGATGGTCTTATTCTTATTTTTTGTTTTGGTTTTGTTTGTTTTTATTTAGCTTGGAAAACTGTATTTGGAGCGAGAAGAATACGGAAAGCTTCAGAAGATACTCAGACAGCTGCACCAGTCTTGCCAGGTAAGGACGTTTGGTATGCAATAAACAAACAGAAATGTCCTGTATGTGCTGTGTATACATTTTGTCTCAATCATGGTTTATAAATAAATAAATAAATCACTTATTTAATTTATCCAACTGAGACTGTGAGGGTTGGCATGCTCTCGTAGCAAGTGCTTTCAGTGACTGAGCTACAGTCACTGTATTCCTGATTTTGTCCGTTTTAGAGGTAGCAGAGAGCTTTACAGACAGATATTGGATCACAGCACAGGACGTGCCACAACCAGGAATCTCATCATTACAGTTACATTAGTTATTTAGCTGATTTTTATCCAAAGCGACTTACAGTTGATTAGACTAAAGCCTGAAAAAAAGCCACGTTCCCTACACCGTAGCCTCCAGCGTAGCCTGACGCGCACCTCCCCAGAAATGTTACTACACACATAGCCTCTGCGTAACCTACAGCGTAGGGAACGCAGCTTATGCGTAGGCTACACCGTAGCCTCTGCACAGATTCGACACAGAAGTATAAATCAGGCTTAAGCAGGGTACAGTCCCCCCTGGACCAATGCGGAGTTAAGGGCCTTGCTCAAGGGCCCAACAGCTGTGCGGATCTTATTGTGGTTACACCAGGGCTTGAACCACTAACCTTCCAGGTTCTAGTCATGTACCGTATAGTTTTGAAGGGTTTATTCAAATCAAGTACATAATATCAAGTACATTTCAGCCATATTCCAGGATTTGTGTTGCGCATTCACACGTGGGGTCTTGCTCTGCTTAACTTTGTTTTAGGCTAACAGATTAGTCTGAGAAATTGGTCTGATAATGATTCAGATGTAACATGAAAGTGTCCCTGGACTTGCTTTTGACACTGCTCTTTCATAACTGTAAAATACCTTTCTTGTGTTTAGACTGATGATGGGGAAGATGACCTAAAGAAAGGAACGCAGCTGTTGGAGATCTATGCTTTAGAAATTCAGATGTATACGGCACAGAAGAACAACAAGAAGCTTAAAGCCCTCTACGAGCAGTCCTTGCACATCAAGTCTGCAATCCCTCACCCACTTATCATGGGTGTGATCAGAGGTACATGCCAAGAAATCTTTTCTTTACTACTGAAAGTTCCCTGTTGTTGAATTCAGTTTTTGGAGGTGGTGTAGTTTAAATATGTGCATCTTACTTGACTATGCATTTAAACAAAGAAAAATTGCAAATTCATCTGTTGAATTGTCCTGTTCCTTTTGTCCGTAAGAACAATACCACCCCATGCCAGCTGGTGGCACTGCTGAACTGAGTGAAAAATTGAGTGTCCAATGTTAACAGATGAGAAATAATGTACTAATACAAAAATGCAAATGTGAAAAGGGAAGATCTGCAATGGCAATCTCACATGACTCTGAACCACATATAAACTACATTGGCTGAATTACAAGCACTGTGTAGAGTGACCTATCCTTTGGTAAAAATGCAAGAGCATATCCCCTGTTGGATTTGTTAGCCTGTCGTCCACATTTCGTTTTTTTGGCACAATTTCTGAAATATAATGTTGATTGGACCTTCGTATTAGCTAGAAGGGGACAATGTTGAAGGTGATGTTTTCAGAATGATTATCTTCCACATTTTACACTCGCTTTGTCTCTTGGCAGAATGTGGCGGGAAAATGCACTTAAGAGAGGGAGAATTTGAGAAAGCGCACACAGACTTCTTTGAGGCTTTTAAAAATTACGACGAATCGGGGAGCCCCAGACGCACAACCTGTCTGAAGTACTTGGTGCTGGCCAACATGCTGATGAAGTCTGGAATAAATCCATTTGACTCACAGGAGGTAGGAACCTTTCCTGTAAACGCATAGTACTGCTTGAAATGAATAACTGAAAACTAAGCGATATTTCTACTTGCTGAGTTTTGGGTTTGGGTATAATTATTAAATATATATTCATTCATTTTTAGGCTAAACCTTATAAAAATGACCCAGAGATACTTGCAATGACAAACTTAGTAAGGTAAGTGTATATATATTTCTCCTGTTTGTTCATAAGATGCATACTTGTGCTGTGAAACATTACACCGGACAAGTTGTCCTGAAGCATTTTTGTTCTCTGTACGCTTTTAAGGTTCTCTGCTGTAAGACACACTGCTGTATTTTCTGTCTGCTCTGCGTCCTGTAGTTATTTCCTGTTTGCTATTTTTCCTCATACCATAGAGAAATATTTGCATTCTAAAATTAGATCTTTGTTTCTTCTTCAATTGAAAAGCTTATAGTCTACTTTTAAAAAGAATGCCATGTTTAATTTTAAAAATGGCAACACTTACATTTTTCTATTGAAAACGTAGTTGTTTTGAATCCAGTCAACACAATGTGTAGATTGTCTAGAAAAGATTTGTATTAATTTTTTTCCCTCCCCCAAACAGTGCCTACCAGAATAATGACATCACTGAGTTTGAAAAAATTCTGAAAACAAATCACAGTAACATAATGGATGATCCTTTCATAAGGGAGCATATCGAGGGTAAGTTGTCATCTCATGTTCTTCAGTAGGAGGAGGGAAATCGATCTATGTTGGTATTCTCAGATTTGGTGAATGCATGTGAATTTCATGGATGTAATTTAGATGTAATTTATGGGAAAGGTCTAAATATTATCAAAACATTTTTCCCAACAGAGCTGTTACGGAACATCAGAACACAAGTGCTTATCAAACTAATCAAGCCTTACACTAGAATACACATACCATTCATTTCAAAGGTAAGATTGTTTCTGTGGGTCTGTTTTCCTGTACACTGATAAATCCGTTCCAGTAACACTTCTAATTTTAAGATCTAACCCTAACCTCCCTTCCCCTCCTGTGTTTTCCTTAGGAGTTGAACATCGATGTATCGGATGTGGAAAGTCTGCTTGTACAGTGTATATTGGACAAGTAAGTCACTTCCTTATGATAATCTCAAGTTAGCTTTCCATCCCAGAGATTTCACAAATGTTAAGCAATTGTCTGAAAAATCTAAAAACAACAATTAAATTGGTGTGTGGGGTGCAACAAGATTACATTATCAAAAGAGTAGCAGCAGCCCTTTTTGAACTTTCTGGAGCAGAAGCATTTGACATCATATATTCAAAGAATCTGTTTCCATCACCCTGTATCACATCTTCTCTATTGATATGCTAACTGATATCTGTTAGAGTTAGATTGATATCTCTAACCTTTCTACCTTAGCCAAGCGTGAAAAAAGAAATTCCACTTAGGATTACTTATACATAAATTCACAATTTGCATAAAAACAGTTGAATGGAAACCCCACTACAGTTTGGTTGTTTTGATGGAGAATAAATACTTGTTTCTTACAAAGAAACTGTTCTGCTGCAGTGAAGGTGAAACAATTATTACATTATTCTAGGTTGTTACCAGTCCTTTTTTAAATTATACTTTTACTAATTAATAATTGTATTTATTTTATTTTATTTTTTATATTAATATTGATCGGTCCTTACTGTAACCCATGTTTACTACTAAAAGTATAATTGACACAATACTGATATTTACAGTAACTTGACAGTATTTGGGGCAGGAAACTGATACATCAGGCTTGATTTAGGTTTCTGTTCATTCTTCTTTTTTTACAACAACTTTAGTCCTTTACCTGTTATGTAAAGACAAGAGTAATCATGTGTAGAGTCTGGGTTTAAATGAAAGGCTTTCTTTTATTCAAGTATCTTATCAGATTATTTTGGCATATCCTCTGAAACCACAACCTGACAGGATGGACAGACTTCATTCTGATTAATTTTGATTTTTGATTTGCTTTTTGCAGCACCATTCATGGTCGAATTGACCAAGTCAACCAGCTGCTGGAGCTGGATCATCAGAAGCGAGGAGGAGCCAGATACACGGCTTTAGATAAATGGACCCATCAGCTCAATTCTCTCAATCAGGCCATTGTTAGCAAACTGGCTTGATTGACACGTTCTGTAAGACAATCACAATGGTCTTTACGTGATGGTGACATTTTAAAGAGAAGAGCCACTGGATGAGGCCGGGTAATTAGAGCTTGACAGGAGTGCTTTCATCTTTCATCTAATTTTTGTTCTGCTGCAGCCCTTCCCTAAGACAACCTACTTTCATATTCAAGAAACCAAAATCACATGGGATGTGTGTGGTTCTGACGTCAAGCCCTTTCCAAAACAATGTTTTCTGATGGGGCGATGGATTAACCTGAAGCAAGATTTGAAACACAGTATTTAGATAAATGTGTGATAAATAAAAGAATTCTGTCTGTAAAATTCATCATCTTCACCAATTTTGAATACTTTCCCAATAAATACACATCTTGGCTGTATTCTGCAAAATTTCAGTTTTCCTAGCAGTGCTTTTTTGTACTTGCTATTTTAGTTTAACATTGGGGCCCTGTTGCCACTTTAGCAACACAATAAAATGGTGAGTCTCTAACATTGTATAGCCTGAATTTAAGCTCCTTTGCATTGTTTTGTTATTAAACTGAAAGCAAGAGTAACTGCCTTTTTTTGTTGAACATACTATGTACAGTATTTAATGTTTTTGTTTTAGTGATGTTTGTCGGGTATTAGACCAGTGTGCTTGTCAGAAATAGACTGGTCATCACAGAATTTGTTTAACCCAGCACATAGCTTCTGATGTGGGATGAAAAAGCTCATTTGAATCACTTATCTTGAATGCAGAGCATCAAAATAAAATTTTGCTGATTCAAAGATTTGAAGAATTAGTGGACTGTCATCTTACAGTACAAATGAAGTTTACTCCACTTTGAATGTGGGCATTGTGAGCCTATTGCATGCACAGTAGTGATCACACTAGTCTTGGAGGGCTGCAGGGCTGATGAATTTTCTAACTTAAAAGAAAATTCTGTACAGTGGTCCTTGCTCAACCAACAGAGCCATCCTTCCTTGCCTGGCTTTGACAAGAGTATAAAAACTTTACCGTATCCAAAACGGCTTCCAAACTACTGTGTCCTCAAATTTTCTTAAAAGCAGTGTCCTTAAAATGCCTGGATGATCTACATATTTCCGGTGTTTGCTGAGTAGTTCAGGAGCATATTGTTCAGGAAGTTAACCATACTCTGTATGAGGTCCCACATAGAGTAAGAGGCTTGTCCTTTGGATGACTTTGGAATGTTCATGAAGAATTCATATCAACCACCTTCACTTATTTTTGTGATAAAAACACACCAGTCAGTCTTCTAAAACATGGGATTTTTTTAAACCTCACTCAAAAACACAACATGTAGGCTAATGTTTCTGACAAAGTTAAGATCTCCATTCCTCAACATGCGATCATGATCCTGAAGCTCCTGAACTCATCCTACAAAAAAAATGGCCTCTTCTGTATGAACGTGCATTGATTCGCTCCTCTTTTTAGCACACATTTTCCTTCTCGCTGGAAGCTTTCATTTTATACTTTATTTACTTTATCATTTTAAGCTTTATTTTATACCCTTAGTGGAAGGGAGGAAAAACAAAGGAGCAGGGAATATAATTGCTCCCTCCTCTTTCGTAATTGAGAACCAAACCCCACTTGGACTGGCCTCCATATTTCATCCTGGTATTTTGGGGATTCCCCCCTTGAAGTAAGGGAAGGAAAAAAGAAGAAAGCCTTCAATTTGGATTTGAATCCCAGGGCTCTTTCCAATTGCTTATTTTTCACCTCGTTCCTTGGCTGACCAAGAAATCGATTGAAATAGAAGCCAAGGTTGGGTGCCTCCCAAAGTTTTCTTGAGAAAGAAAGCAAGTGCATCTGTTGCAAAAGTATTCTTTTGGAATGCGTGTAAATGATCGATCTGTGGAGTCACTTCTCCCCATATGCCATGTCTGTAACTGATGTTTGTCAGAGCAAGGACTTTCCGTTTGCCAAATTCACATTTTCTCGATTCCCCCCTTTTCTTGCTTCCTTCTATAATTTATATAATCTGTTATTTAGCTGATGCTTTTATCCAAAGTGACTTACAGTTGATTAGACTAATCTTATCGTGGCTACACCGGGGCTTGAGCCACCAAACTTCCAGGTCCCAATCTTGTACCTTATCCACTATGCTCCAGGCTGCCCCAATGGGTGGAGCAAGGAGCAAGGAGCAAGGAAAGGGAGAAGGAGGTGCAAAATAAGCTATTGGAAAGAGCTCCTGAAACCCTGGAAATACGTATATTATCCGGGGATTTTAAGTACAGTACATTTAAAGAAAATTTCGCCTACTTAACTTTCTCCTTCGGTGCACTCATTGAACTGATTGTCGCGTCACTTTTGAGCCAGTAGGGCCACCGTTCCAGATGACTCTCCCATTTTTCCTCTATTCTGACCGTAAAACGGCGAGCCCAGTCCAGAAATTGTATAGCCAGTACGAGTACCCAGCCAAGCTATAACTAGCAAGCAATTGGGTGTGTTTCTACACAGGGGGCTCAGCATTCACAATGAGGACAATAACAACACCCTCCTGACATTTACAGCATACACGAAGTGGATCTGTCGAGGCACAAGTAATAGCCATGGATACAAGCGACAGTAAGGTAAACAGGATTATCTAACGAGGGGCAGGATTTCTCAGATCTCAGATAGCTGACGTTAGGCCTCGAATATAAATTATTTTGGCTTTTACTGTAAAGACAGCCACATTAATGGATTAATTAATGTGGCTGTCACGACTGTATACGTCCTTGGCTTTTAATTGTAATGTTACACGAAGTATAAATGTTAACGTTTGACTAGCCAGCCAATAATAAATTAGCTAGAGCTAATGCTGTCAATGTCGTAGCGTTAGATTGCTAAATCACCTAGCGGACTAGCTAACGTTAACTACAAATTATTTCAGGTCGGAGTTTACGTTAGCTAGCTAGACTAGCCAATGTTACAATACTTAACGTTTGCAAATGGAAGTCGTGTTAATTAAATGTAACGTTACCCAAACAGCTGAGTTGGCTGCCTAACGTTATTGTTATGAGCTAACGAACGAGCTAGGTGGCTAAGTTAGCTAATTGTAACGTTGATTTTCAGTCTTACAGTTTATAGCCTAGCGAATCTAGCTAACATGAATGTGTTTTAATTAAAATGTAACGTTACACAAACACCTGAGTTGGCTAACGATATATATTGTTTTGAGCTAACAAGCGAAGTGACGTTTATTGACTGATTACGCCAAACATCACCGATCAGCTGTAGCTAGCCGTTTATCTTTGCCAGTTGATATTAACGTTAATTGTAGATTGCATATGGGTATTTGCAAAAACAGCGTACGTTCTTAAATTAGCCAGACTAATCAGAAATAACAGCCCTACTGCCACCTGTCAACACTATCGCTATCATGATATCAATGAATAATTCGGTTTTTGTAACTTGTAACTTCTAACTAAACTTAGCTAACTAAATAAGGGACTGTGTTATTCAACGCACGTGGCGGCGTATATTGAACATTTTGTTGGGTTATTGCCGTTTTGTCTGTTCGTTTTCCAGAACAGTAGTTCAACAAGCTGAAACTTAAATACCATACCATACCATAGTTAACATCTGAGAGGTTAGTTTTTGATTATGAACGTTATCTTAGTAGTTTAGTATGTTAACCTTAGCTAAGTAACTGCAGCCTGGGCAAGATTTAATGTGTCATTATCCCAGTTAGTGTGCTAAGTTCTACGGTTGCCACAACTGTGGCAATGGCAACGAGTTGGAAAATTGCAATGGGACATGTGATTAAGGTTACTTGGAACTGTTGTACCTGAGGCGACATTTATTTACCATTAAGTTCACAGAGCTGTTACAGTTACCTAAGTTGCAAAGTTTACATTATAAAGAGGCACTGTTTTGCATGGATGTCTACCTCGAAATCCAAATTAACATTTATATATTTGCATTTAAAACAATGTTTATTATAATTAAGGAATTGTGCGTCTGTAAAGACTACAGCGGACCCCTCTTACTTTGAACTGTGATTGTCATGTCTACTAATGTAATGAAATAATTAGAATATTTTAATAACAAAAATAAGTCCGTGCAATTTTCTAACAGAAAAAAAGTATTTCTATCAAAAAAGAAAAGACAGAAGTGCTGTGCTTCACACTCGGGTCGTGGTTATGCACAATGACGGTGCCTCATCTTAATGTAAACGTTGCAACTATGTAGCTAATGCCCTTCAACTCATTCCTTGACTAATAATTAATAGAATGAATGAAATGTTTCGGTCAAAAGGTAGGAGTGAACACACCTTACCTGCCGACCAAGGCTTGCTCTATTTACGTGATTTGACTGGCGACTCTACTTTCTCTACACTTGGCAAGAACTTTTGTTAAGAGTGACTTGCAATGCCAACACAAGTGCAAACATCAGGGATTCAAGTGCAGCCAGTAATTCCTAAAGGGGCTGGGTATAGTACCAAGCGAGATGGTAAGGCAAGGCCTTTGAATATTAAAGCATGTTCTACAAAGAACAAATATACTCTAATGAGCATTACATTATATTAAACAAACAACATCAAAGAACCACAGACTAAAGCATAAAAAAGGTGAAGTCAGGAGCCAAATCAGATGGATTGTAAAATGAACAGATTGTGTGCCAATATGGAATGATTTATTTATCTGGGGCAATATAGACTTTAAAAAATTGTTTTAGGAAGATAAAGATGACCATTTCATAAGGCCATTCAAGGTCAAATTCGACTTTTGCATATTTTGAATGTACTGGTCTTTGGCCATTTACTTTGCCCAACCACAGATATGCGGGTGGTTTAAATTCAGTTTTCAATATTCAATAATCAATGGCTGGTCCTACTCATTTGTTTAAATTATGGGTTCCAGCTGAGGCAGGGGAAGTGATGTTGGATTGTTCTTTCCACAAGTTGTGTTAATTCCTCTCTACTTTCTCTCTGTCAGAAAAACAGTGCTTTATAGCCATTATATTTTCAATGCTGTTGCACAGTTACAAGGTCATTTGTGGTTGAACTATTGTATAATAATTTGGTTAACTGGCTTGAAACTTTCTGACACATTGGCATCAGTTGTCACCTACCACACTGGCAATGCACAAAGCATGATTTGGCTACAGTTGCTCTGTTTTTAGATTTTGACTGTCCCATTTTCATTAAGCATGGAAAAATGACACAATTCTGAGAGGCATATTGGCATGTTGAGAACTGTAGTTCAGTCGAGAATATAAATCAGCCATCTCAATGAGAGGAAACATTGAATATTTTCCAACTAATGTGAAAACCAACACATTTTTCCAACCCTTCTTAACACATTGTTGTGTTTCCATTGCCTCGGCTTTTTGGTGAGAGATTTAAACTGTGAGCCGTGCTCTCTGTGTATTTCCTGCTCTCTGCCTGTGAAAGTGAGCTGTGAAATACAAGACTCAAAGCTTTGTTTTTAAGTGTTCAGTGAAGTCTTATTCCTGTTCATTAACTTCACTGTGTTGACCATTTGGCATACTGCGCCATAGCTGTCTTCATCAGTCCGTCTCTACATTCTTCTCCTTTGACAAGGACCATAACATCTTACAATGTTGTAAAACTGCTCGGTGCTGTTGCAATGAACAGCTAATGTTAGCTGCACAGATATTAAGATAAGATATCTTTTTTTATTGTCTCAAAGAGAAATTTGTTGTGGATCTGTTACAGTACATACAGCTGACAAGAGGGGAAAAAAACAAGCAAACAAACATCATAACCATTTCATACACATCAAGATATTGCACATTCCCCACAAAATATTGCACCTTATTGCACTAGTTGTTTGTGGTTCAAAGCTTTGAGCTGTAAAGGAGCTGATTGAAACTCTTAATCTGAGGAACATCAAGGCCATGACCTCTCCTAAATTGAATGTATGGCTCCATTTGCTCTTCACTTCTCTCCAGTTGGCATTAACTAGTTAGCAATGACTAATGTCATTGCTAACTACTAACTCATGAAAAGTTAATATGTACAGCTTTGTTAATGTATTTTTACATCATTAATTCATGCTACATTACAACAGCTACATTCGTTCATGTCAATTCATATGAATGCCTAATGTAGTTAATGTATTTGTTCATGGTTATCCCATGTTTTGCTAATCATCATGTAGCTAATATATTAGTTATTGTATTTGACTACAAACGAATGAAAATCTAGTCATGCTTAACTTGTATTCGCTTAATGTGTGTTTACATCATTAATTAATGTTCACTACATGGTTAATGCTAATTAATGTCAAGTGTTGCTGAAAAATGAAGCATATATTTAAGAAGAGGCTCTCAGCCTTTCATTTTTGGTGTCAGCACTACTTTATCCACAGCACATCTGGGGCTGACCTCAGCGCTCCGACACACAATCGCTCCTTTTCACCGAAAAGCTGCCATTTACCTCAACAATGGACGCTCAGACAATCCACAGCTTAAAGTCAACTGTGAGTGCATAAGTGTTGGGCAAGCTGAGGGTGGCGATTCTCAACCGTTCTTTGGACAAGGTGGATCAGGCCACTTATTTACACCCAACACCTTACTTTAAATAATTTACTGTTGTAACCAATTATTGTAGTTTTTGATGGGGCCTCAAAATAATTTGAGCTGAGGGGATAGGGAATATGATTAATTCCTGAAATTGTCTTTGGCTTCTAAATCAGATGGAAATACCATCTTTGAACATTTCATCAAGCCCTGTTTTTTTGTCTCCTAGTTTGAAATTGTACATTGTATTTTTAGGCTAGTCTCATAAAACATACATCTATGCTACAAAATGTGAGTGGCCAGCTACTGATTGTATTCATTTTGCAGTGTGCAGTGTGAGGCTATGGCTAAGTATGTGGTGCCCACAGGGAACAGCACTGGGTTGAATGCACTCAAGTTCTTATAAATTGGTTGACATTTGTCTAGTTCCATCATTGCTATGGGTAATTTAAATTTAAGAATCGTCACTTACAGTACAGCCTACGTTTTTATCAGAATAAGGTGCAGAGTCTAAATCCTGGATACAAGCATAGCTTCTAATAGACTGCTATGTAGTGAAATCTATTCGGTTTACATTTTGCTTTGTTAATGGGTCGACAATTTTGAGTTTGACTTGTACAAGTAAGCTATGCTGCAGGGTTGGTGTGCAGGGTTAATTATAAAGATCTCCATTTCAGATTTTACGGAGCACATTCAGGATTTGAATGTGGTTTTTCTGCAGAAAGTCCTACCCACAGACAGTAGCTCTTGTGGACAATGGGTGTCTGTTTGAGGGCAGATCTGCAGATACACAAGTTATGCCTTCAGTTACTGGCCCCAACCCTCTGCTTTTTCAGTAGGGGAGACATGATTGCAAATGAAGAAAAATAGCAGAAGACTACATTCTACCTTATACACAGATCCAGCTTGAATGACATCACCTATACAAACTGAATTTATACATTGCTTTACAGTGTAAACTTTCCTAGTTTTTTATTTATTATTTTAAGCCTATGATATTGGTAAGTGCTTTCAAAGGTTTCCATGGAGAGTAAAGGAATCGGTATGTCAGGCTCAATGTTGTTGGCTCAGTGGCCATTTGTTTTGTCAGGATGTAAAGTGTTTGCCTAAAATCTTATCTTCGACTTAACACATGGTAACATGGTCTGCGTGTATTTATTGTTTTTCGCACCATTCTCTGCAAACCCTAGAGCCTGTTGTGCGTCAAAATCCCAGGAGATCAGCAGTTTCTGAGATACTCAAACCACCCTGTGTGGCACAAACAATCATTCCACAGTCAAAATCACTTGGATCACATTTCTGTTCTGACATTTGGTCTGAACAACAGCTGAACCGCTTGAGCACGTCTCCGTGCTCTTATGCATTTAGTTGCTGCCACATGATTGACTGATTAAATATTTGCATTCATTAATGTTTGCAAGCTGGTGTACAGGTCTACCTAATAAAGCGCTCACTGAGTGTATATACACACACATAATCCATTATTATAAAAAATATCAATAAGACTTTGAACATTAACACAAGAGAAAGGTATTCATGGTTTTGTGAAGCCTGCCAATTTTTTTTTTTTAAGTTCCCTTTGTCCAACTGAGAACTTGCCCTGGGGTTTATGCTTTCCGAACAACCCTTGGCACTTTTTCCATTTGTCAAGTCTTGGGCACGTCACTTCTTTGTTGGCAGACATCAGACTGGGACCGCCTCTCCAAGTAAAAGGAAACCCAATGGTATTCATAAATGCTCAGGATAGTGTGCACACTTGAGACCAACAAAGCATTAGGAAATGGATAATGTGGCATTGTATACAAATGTGTCTGTTCTTTGAAGGTTATTTGAAGTGTGTTTTTCTTCCTGCTTTAATTTCATTTTAAAGTGAACTTCCGTACGTGTATGGACTGTTGAATGGGTCATAGCTCCTGCTCATTGCATCAGTTTGAGCAGTGCTTGCAGAGCTGTGTGCGTATATAGAGGATGTAGAAGGATAGTTTCCAGGGACCTGCAGTGTACTTGTGGAGAGCAGACTTTGTACCCAGTTATGAATTGTGTCAATGATTACTGGCATCCAGCAGACACGCCAGTTAGCTCAGTGACTTTGTTGACTGATTGACGGCCTTGTTGTTTTCAGTCATTTTACAGCTTTATCAGGGCATGGAAAACAACACAACACAAAGTCTCACTGAATAAGAATAGATTTCATTCCCTGGCCTGCCTCATCTTGAATTTACAGACTGTTTATTTAGTGATTTCCCTTAAAGTGGAATCCGTATTGTACTGGCAGGAAAAAGGCGTCCGTCAAGGTTAAGGTCTACCATCTGTTGTGTGGATTTGTTTTTTTTTCTTGAAAACATTTTCTGGACATGAAAAAAGGATATTTATGTAATCGTGCTGTTACATTCCTGTGGACCCAGCCAGGGGCAAATAGTGCCCCTCACCCAGTGAGATCTGACCCTGTGTGGAAATTGGAGTCCCCGCTAATTGGGGGACAGTGAAGGAGTGAGAGTGTGACACAAGCATGCATGCATGTATGTATCTGTCCATTCTCGGAATAGTGTAGTCCCACCCGCAGCTCAAAATGGTACAATGGCGGGAACAAGGAAATTGAATTTTTTATCTGAAGGTTCCTTACCAGAAGAGATGGTACAGGAATGATGTGAATGAAGTGGTGCTATGTAGGATGTGCAGGAAGATGGCCGCCTGATAAGGGGTTGTGTTTTGGCCAGAAGTAGTGCTGCAGGAAGGCTGATAATGCTGAAAGGCCACGTGAATCTGTGCTGACTCACCAATGACAACAGTGTTTTTAAACATCTCCACTCCAACTGAACCTTGTGTTAGGTCAGTGTTCCACGCACTTTTTATTCAGTGTTCTTCCACTGTACCAAGTGCATAGACTTGCCAACAAGTATTAATGTAAAATTTAGGTAAATACTTTAATTAATTAATGAAATTAACTTTCTGCTACGTAATGTGGCACAGTCCACCGCACCTTTTGAGTGCTTCTATTCATAGATTGAATCATAAATGGAAGTATAATCAAAATACTGACCCCAAATTTGAAAACATGTTATAATATTAAAAACAAATTATAAACATGTAAGTATACGGCCTGATAGAGTTATTGTCATTTATTTCTTTCAAAGTTACTTTTTTAACACAAATGCAATTTATAAAGGCCTTGACAATAATGTGGGGGTCCCAAATTGATTTATATATTAGATTCGCAAATAGGCTTAAAACTATTTGGGATTGCTATGCCCCTTGGTGTCTCAATGTGTATATTGTATTGTATTGTGCCCTGAAAAGATGGTCTCTGAGTTCAGAGTTCCATACTGGCTGAATCCATCCTGTTACTGTCTCTGTTTCCTCACATTGTCCCAGGACGTGAAGCTCTCGGCCGAAGTTGAACCCTTCATCCCCCAGAAGAAAGGTCCGGAAGGTGCTCTGGTTGCAATGAGCCTGTCAGGCGAAGGTGGAGGGGGCAGTGCCGGCAGTGGGGTCGAGCCCACGACCATCCCCAGCTATCTCATCACCTGCTACCCCTTCGTCCAGGAGAACCAGCCCAACCGGTGGGTCCTACCTCTGTGACCTCCACCCCGCTTATAACATAGCAGAATGACCAGGCCTCTCAGCCCAGCAATGCTGGTTAAAGTGTACCTAATAGTTGGTTTACCATAACCGTAGGGTGTCTAGCACCATGTCAAGCCTGGCCTTGAAAACCCTTTCTGCTTTATTTTTATGGAACGTAAGCTTCAGGTGAAACAAATAAGGTAGAAAAAGTAATTGTACAGGGCTGGTGTTAAGAAAAGGATAGAATGGGTGGGTTTCATGACCTTCTGTTTTAAACAAGATTTTATGTCCTGAATACTTCTTGCAGTCTATTCCGTTTTCATTTTGAATACAAGGAAATGTCCACTATATCTACTGTCAGAAGAGAGAGCGTGTCTCTTATTGTTGTCTTGGCACATTCCTTTATTCAGATGGCCTTACAATGCTGCATAATTATTGCAGTTTTGTTGTATGATGAGTTTGGAGCTGGGTCTATAGTTTGAGTGGACTTCTGCACTTCTGAACCTGTTTGGAGTTTTTCAGTTGCTGAACAGTTGCAGTCACCTAATTCATTAAAGGGGAATTGTTTTTATTGAAGTATTTTTCGTGCGTTTATCTCAAATTCTCTGCAACTCTCATTGATGTTTCGTTACATCAGATGATGTGAGTTAAGGGTTCAGTACCGTTTGGTATACGGTGTATTGGTGGGCTATGTCCCTGCAGATGTCATGATGTTGGATCTCTCTCCCGCCAGGCAACTCCCCCTGTATAACGGAGACATGAGATGGCAGCAGCCCAACCCCGGCCCCGGAGGCCCCTACTTGGCCTACCCCATCCTGTCGTCCCCCCAGCCTCCCGTATCCAGCGACTACACCTACTACCAGATCATGCCGGCCCCCTGTGCGCCCATGATGGGCTTCTACCAGCCCTTCCCCTCCCCGTACGGGGCGCCGGTACAGGCGGGGGTGGTCAACGCCGTGTCGACAGACTGCAGCGATCGCACAGCGGCTGCAGGCCAGGCCTTCGGTGTGTCCGGCCAGAGGGGACGGGGCATCGTCCGGACGACCATGCTGCCAAAGGTAACCGCTGATGTGCAAAGCTCATTACATTACATTTATTTAGCTGACGGTTTTATCCGGAGCGACTTAGTTGATTAGACTAAGCAATCTCCCTTGGCTTGGAGCGATGTGGCTACACTGGGGCTTGAACCACCAACCTTCCTGGCCCCTAGCAAATGCTGTTGACGCTAGGCTACAGGCTGCCCACTTTCTTGTGTAAGCTAATCTGCTGATTTTAGGATGCCCTGTTTTTGCCACATTGTGAATTGTAATTCTCCCCTTAAATGTATGTTGTGTCGCAGACCATTGACTCTTGAATGTCCAAGACAAATTAAAGGTTTATCTCATAAAGAGATATTAAAGGTCTATCTCATCTTAATTTGGTGGTTTTGCTTACTCAGCAACTCTCTCAGCCAATGAGGAGCAAGAGACCCCCAATGAGGAGTGTTGCCGTGCAGAAGGAGGTCAGCGCGTCGGGGCCTGACGGCAGGGCGAAGACCGTCCTTCTGGTAGATGCAGCCCAGCAGACCGGTAACTGTCCTTTCACACAGCTAACGTCTCCTCTTCTAACTCCAACTCCAAAGCCATTTCATTCTCTAACCCTTTCAGTCCCAAGCCCAATATGAAGTCCACCTAAATCCACCTGGATCCACCTAAATCCCCAGGGGTCTTGCCTTTGGTTTAGAACTTTGAAAAATGCTACAGTTTCATTACGCAGCCGGAAATATGCTGTGTTTTATGCAAGCCTAACAAACAATACACCGTTGGAAATGTAATGCCATTCATTGCTTTTCAGTCTTCACTTCAATAACATGCACATAGTCGGTTCTTTGCAGGACAGAAGTTATACTGTAATTGATTGCGCACTGGTAATTGCATCTTGGTTACTGACCCGAGAAGCTTGCATGTGAACTCACAGTGTTCTAGAGCACCTATAAAACGTAGATATATCCTGTAACCATAGTGGAAAAAGGGATGAATGCAAAAAAACACCACGCCGACCCAACTTAAGCGGTTAAACATTGGCAAAACTTTCAAACAGTGTATTGTGTGTCCAGATTGATTGAAAATGTCACAGGCCCGTTCGACTTAAGGGGTTAAACAATTATAGCACTTCTCATCTACATCATTTTTCATACATTTCTGATGCATTTTTACATTTTGTCACTCCGGTTTCCTTCCTCATCCTTAAAATTGGATTAGTTGTAAGATTAAATCTCATTACCGTGGCAGAAATGAAATTGCTGGTAATCATCATTTTGTGTGTTTGGACAGTAATAACATTATGTGAAAGCTGTAGAACATTAATACGTGAATGAGGTTTCCCGGCCCCTGCTCTGCGTCTCAGAGCCCTGCGTGTCTGCAGACGTCTCTGCGACACAGCTGATGGATGTCCGCTTGCATCAGCACCTCCATCCATCCGTATAATTGAATGGGTTTTTCTGGAGCTCTGCGTATTCCTGTGCAGTCAGGGAGGTGTCATTGATCACCGTGTGACTCCAGTAGCAATAGTGAAAATAAAATAATTTCTTCCCACTTTCTCACCCCCTGCCACCCAGCTCCTCAACATTAGTAGTTTGTATGTAAATGCAAATGATGCCCAGATTTCATTCTCCCAGTGCTGATGTGGCTGCAAAGGTAAAAGGCGAATGACCATCCTCCGCTGGCCGGACGCGGCGTGCGGTTCTGCTCGCTGTGGGTGTCAGAACGTAGCTGATGTAAGCGACTCGTTCGTGATGTACCATCCCTGTCCCCCTGTCCGCCCCTCAGACTTCCCGGGGGACGTCTCCAGCCGCTCGCTGTCGGAGAGGGCCAGCCCGCTGCTGTGGAAGAACAAGCCCCGGAGGAGACGGGCGTCCCAGCCCACGGCCGAGTCCTCCAGCGAGCACGGAGCCAGCGAGGCGGACATCGACAGCGACAGCGGCTACTGCAGCCCCAAGCACAACCAGGCAGCGGGGACTGCCCCGCGGAGCGCGGAGCACGGCGTGTCCACGGTACGGCCCGCCTGACCTGCCCGACCTGCCCACTGTACGCACTCCACCCAGTCAAAGCACAGTCACTGCTTTGAGCACTTTTTAAATAGTCAGCCAGTCCACCAGTTTGACCACCAGCTGAACCAGCTTTGACCAGCATTGACCAGCCACAAACAAGTTATGACTAGCTACAGGTGTCAAAAACACAGCGGAAGTCATCTTCAAACCAGCTTATCGTCCCAGCTGCACTCCAAAAAGTGAATTTTAGTCTTGTGATAAGACTTAAGATCATATTTTCTTTCTCAAGAGGAAAACATGTTTTAGGTATATTTATATCTTATTTATCAAATGTAATACTAAAAATATTTTGGTTTTTGCAGTGCTGCTCAGCACAAAAAATAAATCAACCTCAATAAGTATACTTCTATTAATTATTTGCTAAATAAATCTGTCAGTAAGGCTCATTTCAAGATTTGGGGTGAAATTTTTG
This sequence comes from Conger conger, assembly GCF_963514075.1. Classification (NCBI taxonomy): domain Eukaryota; kingdom Metazoa; phylum Chordata; class Actinopteri; order Anguilliformes; family Congridae; genus Conger; species Conger conger. The sequence continues at coordinate 24,651,407 of NC_083765.1, forward strand.
CTTCTCAAGTAAATGGTAACTTAAAACAAGCTAATCGTTTATACTTGAGAAAAAAATAAGATCTTAAGTCTAAGTCTACTAAGTCTAAAATGCTTGTTAAGGCGGTTGTGTTTTGCAGTGTATGTAGCTGTGAGTACCACGGCAACAACACATTTTTGTCACTGCTCATTTTACCCAGACACCAGTCAAAGTTCTAAGTACTTTGTCCCTTAGGAACACCATTTACTGAAACGTTATGCTTTTCAAAAGCATTTCTGAAAACTAGAGGCAGTACATATTGTACCTGTATCCAGGTGACCTGAATTTTGTATGGAAATCTAAATGCTTCCCATTCTTTCGTGTTGAATAGTAACTGCATCTCTTTTCTGTCTGTGTTTTCTGAAGGGAGTTGAAGCTGGAGTGATGACAGGTAGGCCTCAGTTCTTTTGTGAATGGTGCGTTTCCTTGGCTTAGGCCTGGTAGTTTTGTGTGTTGAAGCTGTGTGTTGTGTCTGTTTTTTCACAGCGGTGAGCTGGGTCAATGTGGCATCCCAGGCCACTCAGAAACCCTGGGTGGACAGAACGGCTGTCTACTACAGAGGAGGGAAAGCACCCGACCAAAGAAACGGCCCCCAGGCACCGTCCTTTCAACAGGTGCGTCACTCTGAACAGGTGCGTCACTCTGAACAGTGCACGTTTGCACTTCTTTATGATGCCAATTGCCGTCATCCAGGTTCAAGGAGTTAAGGAACTATGAGAATAGTGTTAATGGAATATACACCATATCAGTGATTTCAAGTTGCATCTATGCTGCTCTTATGACAGCCAATGGCCGAGTGGCTAAGGTTCTGGGACCTGGAAGGTTGGTGGTTCAAGCCCCAGTGTAGCCACAGTGAGATCAGTGCAGCTGTTGGGCCCTTGAGCAAGGCCCTTAACCTCATGGGGGATTACCCCCTGCTTAATCTAATCAACTGTAAATCCCTTTAGATGGAAGCATCAGCTAAATACCTATAATGCAATGAGTGCATAGAAATTGGAACAACGTAGTCCATTCAGAAAACCATAGAACATGTGTTGAGGTATCGTATCTCTGAGCAGTTCTCCGTTTCCCTCAGATGGACTTCCAGGCGGGGTACCACGGGCGAGGCTGTGGCCCCTCGTCGGACAGGGGCCCCGGGCTCCCTAAAAGGCTGCAGGAGGGTACGGTGCAGGTGGCTACCCAGCCGCCTGGGGCCCAGCTCAACACCGAGCCTCTCTATTTTGAGGTGAGCTCACTCCTCCCTCTGGTGTGCTCTGCTGTTAGCAACACCATGTTGTGTCCCTGCTGATGAGCCCCTAGTGGCTAATGGTGCTTCACTGGGACTTGGAAGGTTGGTGGTTCAAGCCCCAGTGTAGCCACTGTAAGATATGTGCAGCTGTAATTCACTTTGCATAAAAGTGTCAGCTAAATAACTGTAATGTAACAGTTACTGTAATAAATGTTTCCCAATGCACTGCGATTGTGGTGGTAGGCCATATTCATTCCAGCACATTAGACACATTTAATGTGTTAAAAGCCTGATTTTAGACCTTTAGGCATATACCTAAATCTTTTAGCACACATGAAACAAATAACATGACCAATGATTGGTCATGATATTTGTTTTGCCCCAGTTGTTGGTTGTGTTATTAATTTTGTTTGCTAAAAGGCTTCGTAAAGCAGGCTCTAAGGTGTTGAGTACGATATCACCACTCCTTTAGGATGAAGATGAGTTTCCGGAGCTGGTTTCTGGGGGAGCCACACCTCGGAGTAAGCCGGAACAGGCACAGCCCAAGATCCCTAAAAACCTGGTGAGAGGAATGGTCTGGATCTGCATTACTGGCACTAGCCATGCACTTTCTACAGTTTAACTTTGAAAACGCACATCTGTGCAGCTAGAGCTGAACACCTCAGCCTCTCCCTAGAGCGGCCATCATCAAATCTGGCCCTCAAATCCAAATCCAGCCTGGTTTTCTTTTCTCCCTGGAGATTAGCTGATCAATTACTGCCACTGACTCTTCACACCTGACTCCCAGGTAAAGGGAGGGTGGAAAACCAGCAGTTCTCAGACCTTGAGGACCATGACTTGATGATCCCTGCCCAAGAGCAGTGAATACTGGCTGCTGTTCTGCTCTCCTCCCTCCCACAGCTTGAGAACCTTCCGGAAAGCTCCCCCATCAGCATCGTGCAGACACCCATCCCCATCACCACGTCAGTGCCCAAAAGGGCAAAGAGCCAGAGGAAGAAGGCCCTGGCAGCTGCTCTGGCCACGGCACAAGAGTACTCCGAGATCAGCATGGAGCAGAGGAAACTGCAGGTGTGTGTCTGTGTCTGTGTCTGTGTCTGTATCAGTGTCTGTGTCTATGTCTGTGTGTGTCTGTGTGTCAGCATGGAACAGAGGAAACTATAGTCTAGTCTAGTGATTGACTGGAAACCAGAACGTTGGAAGTTCAAACCCCGGTGTAGCCTCAATAAGATCAGTGCAGCTGTTGGGCCCTTAAGCAAGGCCCTTAACCCCCACATTGCTCCAAGGGTGGGATTAGCCCCTGCTTAGTCTAATCAACTGTAAGTCGCTTTGGATAAAAGCATCAGCTAAAGCACAAATTATTATAAAAATGTTATGACTCTGGCTGGAAGAAAAACCAGCATACACAGGCAGTCCCCAGGAAGCACCTCTATAGTCGTGCTAACTGCAGCTGCTCTGTGGATTCTGCCTGCAGGAGGCCCTGACTAAAGCCGCGGGGAAAAAGAGTAAGACCCCGGTGCAGCTGGACCTGGGAGACATGCTGGCCGCCCTGGAGAAGCAACAGCAGGCCATGAAGGCCCGCCAGCTGACCAACACTAAGCCCCTCTCCTACACAGGTACCCTGACCCCCTGACTCGCTGATTCCCTACCCCTGATTCCCTGCCCCTGACTCCCTGCCCTTGACTCCCTGCCCCTGACTCCCTGCCTCCTAATTCACACCTTGCATACATTTAGGGAGCCTATTGTAGAATATCTCTTCGATGGGAAAGCAGTTCTCCCTACTATATAATAAATACATGAAAAGAAAACGCTGCTTAAAGGCCCACCCACCCCACCAAGAGTGATAACTATCGATGGAAACTATGAACAATAATAATGTGAGCATCCACACTGCTGAACAATAACATTCTGTAAATAGTGGTGCCATTTCATCTGCCATTTTGAATGTGATGCCCTATAAATTCAGATGAATTTTGATTGGCTGTCAGTGCAACTGGAAAAAATTGCGATGTCATTCATCAGTATAGTTGTCGTTATAGTTGAGGTGTGGATTCCTCCATCCTCTTGTTTTAAAAATCATTCTAACTCAATATATTTATAGTTATCGTTATAGTTGCCATTCTTGGTGTAGATGGACCTTAACACTAGGAAAGGCCAAATGAAATGCAAGGTCAGTCTGTGAGTGTCTGCCAGTCTGGGTTAACGCCTGATGGTCTTTACTGTGTGTTCTCCTGCTAGTCGGCACGACCACCCCGTTCCACAGCAAGGACTCGGGCAACAAGGCGCCGGGGCAGAAGGGCCAGGCCTATGTGGGGCCCCACAATGCACTGGACTCCAGCGCTCCCCGCATGAAGAGGGGGAAGGAGAGGGAGGTGCCCAAAGTGAAGAGGCCCACTGCACTGAAAAAGGTGACCAACGCGGGGCAGTGTGGAGCCCACTCCCTGAGCGTACACAGGAGTTTTATTCTCTGGAGTCTAAGATTGCCTTTCCCCAAACCCCCTAGACTCAGCTGAAAAATATACTGTGTTTTATATTTATTTTAAAAAGTGAGCAAAATGGAAAGGAATTTGTAAGCCTCAAAACTTTCCCTGCATTATCACGCTAACCACCACACTAAATCTCCTGGAAGCCACCACTGCCATTTCAGCATACGATGCTGTTATCCAGGCATGTTGAATGATGGGCACCCGATGGAAGCAATCACATTTAATGCTGCATTCAGAACATATTCCAATAAATATACCTCCCATGATGAGCTATAACACGCTGGTGTCTAAATGAAGCCCATTACGAAAGACTATTGCTGGCTGGTGTTCACTGTCAATGCTCATGTCGCTATCCAACTCTGCTGTGTTGATGTTAGGGTGTTTCCATCCATAACCCAAAGCTGGAGTACCTCCAGTCCAGCGTTATTGAGGAGGGTCGTGAGTAGGATGAATGGGATCAGAGTGAGAGTCGTGTCCGTCTCTCTGTTCTAGATCATTCTGAAGGAGAGGGAGGTGAAGAAGGGGAAGCTCTGTCTGGACCAGGGCGGGGCGGGGCAGGAGGAACAGGCTGGAGAGGAGCTGCACTTTTCGGATGACCTGCCCCGAGAGAGCGTGTCCCAGGAGGGTGAGCACCAGTCCTACTGAACTCCTGCTAAGACCTCACTGCAAAAACCAGTATTTTAGTCTTATTGTCAGACTTTTTGGTAAATAAAACATTTTCCAAGATTTGACAATGGAATAAGAAAATTTCACTTGAAGCAAACGCTACCTGAAAATAAGTGAAAAACGAATATACTTGAGAGGGAAAATAAAGATCTTAAGTCTTATTACAAGTCTAAAACGCTTGTTAAGTCGCTTTTTGCAGTGCAGCTGGGACTGGTTTTTGACACTTCTAGCTGGTGGTCAAACTGGTGGACTGGCTGACTGTATCGGCCGGTCAGCTGGTTGACCAGCTAAAAGTGTTGAATCTTAAACCAGCTTGACCATGTCATTCAATGTGAACACACTTTTGGACTGCATCGTCATGGATTTCAATTAGATTTGGCATGCTGATTTGGCCTTGTAAGAAACTACAACTACCCGAATTACATTAGTCTGTAATTGTTAATCTGGGAGAAACAGGCTAAACTAGTTTGCAGTAATTGGTGTAACTCCCATGTAGGTAATAAAAAAATGATTCTTATCTGTTTTTAGGTCTTCACCAGGTCTTACTTGTCTGAAGTAGCATCACACAGTTTTGTATCTCTAATTCCTTCCTTTGCAGACAACAGTCTGAGCATGCCCAGTGACGCCTCGCTGTCGCCGGCCAGTCAGAACTCGCCCTACAGCATCACGCCCGTGTCCCAGGGTTCCCCCGCCAGCTCTGGGATCGGGAGTCCCATGGCCACATCCGCCATCACCAAGATCCACAGCCGCCGGTTCCGAGAGTGAGTCCCGCCAACTCCGAGACCTCCTCCTCTATCCTTTCTCTCTCTCTGGTGATCAGGTTTCATCTCAAGCATTCTCCACAGAAAAAACTTACTTTCAAACTCCCAATTATATGAATATATAATATATGTATGGTGGGTAATATTTCAGTGAATAATAATAATAATACATGATTAACTTTACTGATACAGCACTTTTCAAAACATGGTTACAAATTTCAAAATACCCGTAGAGGAAACCAATTTAGAATGAATTAATAAATAAACAGATACACAGATAAAATGTAAAAAAAAAAAAATGTGTTTTAACTGAAATACCCTGTATTAAAGTTGCTTTCAAACCTGCTATAGCATTTAGGTGGCTAATTGAAGAACGGGAAAGTAAAAAAATCGGGTTTTCACATGTATATCATCCTCTTATGGTCAAGACTCTTCTCGATTGCAGTTCTGCGGGCGTTTTTGTTTTCTGAAGTTGCTGTCGAGTGAAGTTAACTGAACTGGCTCAAAATGGCCGACAGTTTTGGGCGAGGAGGAGAAAATGGATTTCACTCAAAATTCCTTGCCCACCCGGGAAACAAAAAAAATATATATCCACGAACTAAGACGTCCTCTGTGAGCATTAATAGGCCCTTTTAATGAAGGCCTATACAATAAGGGATTGTACAGTGTATGGTACAAGCGCACTGCGCATCGCTCTGTTCTCCACACAATGTATGCCACCCTTTACAGACGGGCCTTTGTTGTGTGAAAAGTCGACCGCAGTAAGCACATTGTCCCAGCCTACCCGCGTCTTACAGATCCTGCATTTTAACAGCTTCTGCCCTCCCACCGCTCCTATACCCACACCACTCCCCACAGGCCCTCTCTTTATTGTGCTGCAGGAGGTTAACCCCGTTTGTGCTCTTTTGAAGATCGATGTGGATGTTTGACGGCACTTCTTAAAACCATGGCTTTGTGCTTCTCTCTCACCCTGCGTGTGTGTGGTTTGTGCATTTGTGCGTGTGTGTATTTGTGTGGGTGTGCGTGCTTGTGTGTGTGTTTGTGCCTGTATGTGTATTCATTTTTGTGTGTGTGTTTGTGCATGCATGTGTGTATTCATGTGTGCCTCTGTATTTGTGTGTATGTGCTTATTTGTGTGCACTTGTGTGTATATTCGTATGTGTGTGCACTTGTGTTTATTTATTTGTGTGCACTTGTGTGTGTATATTTATTTGTGTGCATGTGTGTGTGTGTGTATTTATTTGTGTGCATGTGTGTGTGTGTGTATTTATTTGTGTGCACGTGTGTGTGCGTGTATATTTATTCGTGTGTGTGTGTGTATATTTATTTGTGTGCACGTGTGTGTGTCCCAGGTACTGTAACCAGGTGCTGAATAAGGAGATAGACGAGAGCGTGACCCTGCTGCTGCAGGAGCTGGTGCGGTTCCAGGAGCGTGTGTACCAGAAGGACCCCTCCAAGGCCAAGGCCAAGCGCAGGCTGGTCATGGGTCTGCGGGAGGTCACCAAGCACATGAAGCTCCTCAAGATCAAGTGTGTCATCATCTCCCCCAACTGCGAGAAGATCCAGTCCAAAGGTCAGAGGTCACCCGTACCCCACAACGCGGTTCAAATGGGTTCAGCAATCTCCCTCAACCAAACCATCTCTCAGATTACTTCTTTAGCTGACACTTTTATCTAAGTGATTTGCAGCTGATTAGACTAAGCAGGAGCCAATCCGTCTAGGACCATAGATACCTCGTCCTTTGAACTTTACTCCCAGCGAGAGCTTTGCATTAGTGATTAGAAATGGAATTAATAGAAAACCTGTAGAAAAAGCTCATTTTTAATGTTCGTTTAAACCCTCCGAATAACCATCTGAGAATATTACTCTTTCTTTTTCAGGTATTCACTGATAATGTGAATTATCAGTAAAATGATCACGTGTGAATGCAAACCTTGCATTCCACACAGTCTATTAGCCGTGTGTTTGCCACCTTGTTTAATTTGTGCCATGGTACATATAAAGAAACATTTTTACAGTTGAATTAAAGTTGTATGTTTAGCAAACAAGCATATCTGTGATTTGTCATCCTGCCACTAGAGGGCAACAGATACTGGTTAGTTGCCATTGGCCTTGGATAAAATCATGAATGATTGAATGTTAAGAAAGGTAAGCGCACCTTGGACTGCACAGCTTGGTGATGATATGGACCGCTGCCTCTCTTGGTCAGGTGGTCTGGACGAAGCGCTGTACAACGTTATCGCCATGGCGCGGGAGCAGGAGATCCCCTTTGTGTTCGCGCTCGGACGGAAAGCGCTGGGCCGCTGCGTCAACAAGCTGGTCCCCGTCAGCGTCGTGGGCATCTTCAGCTTCTCTGGAGCCGAGGTAGGGTAGACGTGCCTCAAAGCATAGTCAATGATGATTGGAAAATGAACAGCATTTATATAGCGCTCTTTCCAGCAACTAGGGCTACACAATTTGCTTTACAGTTAATGCCTCTCATACAGCCATTCACACACAAGCTCATCGGGGGTTAAGTGTCTTGCTCTGTGACACTTCGACACACTCAGGGCAGGGGAACGAACCAGCAACTGCCAGACAACCACTCTCGCCTCCTCAGCTAATGTTGCCCCGAACTTAACTTGGCAGACTTGGGTCAAATTAAAATACTTCGTATTTTGTTGGATTCAAATACTTCTCTTTGCTCAATTGATCTTGCCTGGTGCAGTTGAGCCTACCAAGAGGACCAGAAGGCGGGGTTTACACTTTTTGAGAGTATTTCATAGGTTCCAATACACCAGACAAGCTCAGTAAAGCATGCAACGTGTCCTTGGTCCGTTACACATTCCAAACAATAAAAAAAGGCACAGGACCAAAAAAGTAAAAGTAAAGTCTTCATGGTACTATTGCATGATGGTATTGTATCTCTCTCTCTCGCTTTCTCTCTCTCAGGGGCTGTTCAACCGCCTGGTGTCCCTGACGGAGGAGGCCAGGAAGGCGTATAAGGACATGGTGTCGGCTCTGGAGCAGGAGCAGGCTGAGGAGGCCCTGAAGAACGTGAAGAAGGTCACGCACCACATGGGCCACTCGCGCAACCCGTCCGCCGCCAGCGCCATCTCCTTCTGCAGCGTCATCTCCGAGCCCATCTCCGAGGTCAATGAGAAGGAGTACGGTAAGACCCCAGCACTCAGGCCAACACTGCCGTCTCTGTACCCTCATGCTGGTGTCTACCAGGGCCAGTATGTAGCCTAGTTGCTAAGGTACATGGACTGGGACCCAGAAGGTTGGTGGTTCAAGGCCTGGTGTCGCCTCCTGTTGGGCTCCTTGAGCAAGGCCCTTAATTGGCCCACCAGCTGTGTAGAGCTACACTGTGTAGAGCTATACTGTGTAGAGCTATACTATGTAGAGCTACACTGTGTAGGGCTTGAACCAACTGTCCAGGTCCCAGTCAATCATCTTAGCCACTAGGCCAGTGGTAACCAACCCTGTTCCTGAAGATCTACCATCCTGTAGGTTTTAATTTCACCTGACTCAACTAATTAGCAGATCTCTTGCTGTTGAATTGGGTGACCTTTGCTAGGGTTGGAGTGAAAACCTACTGGATGGTAGCTCTCCCGGAACAGGGTTGGTTACCACTGTGCTAGGCTAGCCCCAATTTAACCAATCAGAAAACTGCAGCGAATCAATCATCCATCTTCTGCTCCTCTGCTCCCTCCACAGAGACCAACTGGAGGAACATGGTGGAGATGTCTGATGGCCTGGAACCAGCTGAGGGCAGTGTGGGGCCAGGCAGCCGGGCAGGGGCCAGAGAGAGCACGACAGCAGCCCAAAAGGAAGACGAGGGCCTCTCGGTCCCTGCACAGACAGCCCCCACCCTGACTTTAACCCCCGCGGCCCCCCAGCACGGGAAGGCCGGGGCACCGGCTGAGAAGGAGGAGGGTAAGACGGATGACCGGTTGGAGTGGGCGTCCCAGCAGAGCACGGAGACAGGATCCCTGGACGGGAGCTGCCGGGACCTCCTCAACTCCTCCATCACCAGCACCACCAGCACGCTGGTGCCCGGCATGCTGGAGGAGGGCGATGAGGAGGACGAGGAGGAAGAGGAGGAGGAGGACTACTCGCCGGGGCCCGTCTCCGTGGACGTGCCCCTCAGCAGCCGGATCGACTCCTGGGTCTCTGAGACGCTCGAGAACCTCCAGCTGGCCAAGAGTCCGGACAGCACGGAGGAGGAAGAGGAGGATGAGGAGGAGGAAGAGGCCGGCGGACACAGCGACGAGGAAGGGTTGGATTTTGCCGAAGTGGCAGATCCGGGGCTGGAACACACTGACCAACCGTTGGAGCCCAAGAGCGTCCCGTGTTGACCGGCAACCACCACCCTCTCCAACCCTTACCGACCAACCAGCAGCTCGCCCTCCTGAGGAGGCGTCTAACTCTGCTGTGACAGGAGCTGTATCATCTCAGGAATCCTGCAGACACCGACCGACAGGCTAACCAACCACCCAACCAACTGGCTCACCAACCAACCGACCCACCAATCGTCTTCGTTCTTTTTTCATTTTCATAACACGCTATTGTCAAGGGAAAGCTCTTCTGTTAGATCCTGTTTGCAGCACCCCCACAGAAACATTTCATCCGCTTTTGACGCCTGTGGGAATGAATATTTCTGCTAAATAAGTTCTAAATTGCTTGAATAAGTAAGAGGTCGTGCCCGCCTAATTTGTCGAGCGGCTCAATACGGCACTCTCATCCCAACATTCCGTTCTGACGACCCTCTGGCTGCGCCGCTCTCCCACCGCTCCGCATATCTGCCAGAAACAATGGGGATTGGCTGGAGGGAGACTCTCTGATGGAGATTCCGCCCATTTTCATTGGCTTAGAAACGATTCCCCATTCCCTCCAGTCTGTCGTGCTGGAAGGCTGTAGCACAGAGCTGATGAAATCTGCGCTCTTAAATCATGATACTGTTGAGCACACATTCAGTTATTTATATGGGTCTTCCAGAAGGTATGCCCTACTGTTCTGCCGGGAGAAAAATATATTGATAAAGAAAATTAATCTGTAGGACGTTCGGAACTTGGCAACCAGAAGTGGGAAAGAATTTATTAATTTAAAAACAAAATGTAGGCTTTCTGGGTTACTCTTAATTCATTAAGTACTGTTTCATTAGGGTATTGATTCTGATTCAGGGCATAGGCTAAATCAGTGTTTGAGCTGTATATTTCATTGAGCTCTGGAAATATATAGTAAAGCTACTACGTAAGGAATTAGAAGCCAGCCAAATCTTAAGAGAAAAACATGATCTTTTTTTTTTGGTGTTTCTCAGATCTGTTTTGTTTTTGTTTGTTTGTTTGTTTCTGCTGTTCATTCTCTTAGTTAAATAGAAAATAAATTGAAAGTGATATTACAGGACTAAAGGAAAAATGTTGATGTACATACTTTGTGTAGGTTACTCTGTACCTGTCTTCTGTAATATTTCCCTGCTTAGATTTAACAGCTTAAACGAGGGGGGTATTTTTAAGTAGTTGCTTCTTGCTTCTTTTTACAGATTTGGGTTGTTTTGTTTATTAATATTTGTTTTCATCTGGTACTCATACTCGATTTTGTGCCAGAAATTAGAATATTTAAACTTTACGTTTTGTAGTTATTTCGTTAACTTTAGTTAAAGTTTACTGCTCTTGTAATGAGGAATCATTTATCACAGCCTTTGTGGGGGTTATTGTCAGAAAAACGATAAAGCACCTCAACATTCAGTTTGTTTTTATGGTCAACGTTGTTTCCATTCGGAGTGTTTTGGAGACGAGAGTGCCAGAGTGCACTGCTTGCGTTTATGTAGTAGTAAGGTCTACACGACTGACGTGATGGAACGCCATTTTGACTCTGCAGCTCTGTAAACTCCCTGCTGACCTGTCTCTGTACTGGGACCCTACTTCCTTTTCAATCCTTTTTTTTGTTCTCCTAAAAAAAAGCTTTATTTATTGTATCCTTGTTTTTTTCTTATGATGTTGTAACTATTGTAATTCTATCGAGTTTGGTTGATGATAACCTTTGATAAAGTGGTGACCAATGAAGCAAGAACCCCTGGTCCCCAACTTGACTCTCATTGGCTGAGAGTTGTAAGCATGAAGATGTGGCCCCGCCTCCCGAGCCAGGGGAAAGACTGCGTGTAATCAATATCATTAAAAGTGAAGAAAAAATGTACCCAAAAAAAAAAAAAAAGAATATTCACATTGTATTAACTTGTGTTACATGTTGAAGTGTACTATGAGACTAATCACAATGTATTTTCACCCCTGATGCTTTAATATACAAGTTTTACAAATGAAAAAAAAAAACATGCGTGTTGAACTGCGTAACGCGAATCACAATAATGACATGCGCTTCAGAAGAAAAAAATAACAAGGATTGTGTGCGGGAATGTTCCTGAGCTTAACACGCATGGGAATGTGTTCGGTTGCCACGGGAGCAGTTGAATGTTAAGAAGTAAACGTGTTGGTGCTAAATGAAGGTCTCCTTTGTTGGATCAATGGTACTGTCTTTTCAGGACTTATGTCAACTATTACTCCATTTTGTTTATACTATGTGTATCGAGTAATAATAGCAAATGCGTCCTTTGCACTATGTAAATACTAGTGAACTTCCTATTGTAACTAATGTGAAAGAAATGGTTGTATGCGATACCCTTTTCAACGTATTGCTTGTCTTTATATTACTATTTATGGCTGGTTCTTTAAAACTGTACAGCACTGGCAACTTGTAGATGCTTCCCGTAAAATAACTGTTATCCAATTTGGCTCTCGATTGATTATTAATATTATTAAAATATGTTGTTTAAGTTAACCTCTTAGTGTTTGTGTGACTCCTCCTACAATGGCACACTGGTGTTTTCTTGGGTCGTGATATAGGCATATAGTATTTTACATTTTAAGAAAACTAATTATTTGAAACAAGCATTTATAAAGGCAAAACGGCCAGTGATCACATTTCTGAGTCATCGGTCATCTTTTGAATGAGCATCATCCACCCTATGAATTGGGCCGGTGAGGTATTAATGTAATTTGGCCTCTGTAAACATGTCCTCGAAGGACAGTTAGTGGACCCATTCAATTCCAAAATCACCTGGAAACTGGAAGTAATTCATTACTCTTTCTACGTGTGTATAATGGATTGTAAGATGGCCTTCTTCATGCGCACCATATTTGTACATGTAGTAGTTGTCTCTGCCACCACAAGAGGGAGCCAAAGCTCAAAGTGCCTCCTGGCTGGTTAGTGAGTCACCATCTGCGGTAATGCAGCAGGCAGGATCTTTTAAAGGTCATTTTAATGGTCATACGACCAGTCAAAACTGATGCTGGTTCTCAGCAAAATGTGGGAAGCTGGACTTATTTTTTTCATTGTTTGCATCATTTACTGTCCTAAGGTTGGTGATGCTCAAAATCAAATGTCAAAATGTATCGCGTAAATGCAAAGGAGATAACTGGCCAAAGTGCATCGGCATGTGCGAAAATCAAATTTAAATGAGTAAACGATGTCATGAAATCTAGATGGAAGTATAAATAACTCCAGATAAGAAGATGCCTAATGTGTGTACTTCACAAAGTATAAACAACGTTTAGTCCCACACAACTGCCCACATACTTAGTCTTCACTGATGGAAAAACACCCTGTTTTACAGAGTTCGTTACATCGTTATAGCCCACTTCAATATCTAAATGCATTTTGTGATGCAAAGGTTAATTAACCATTTTTCATTTTTTTGTGCCTAGCACCAAATTGCCCGAAGCTTATTTTACGAATGGAATTAATACCCTCCCACACACATCGCATTATTGTTTAAAAAGCCATTCATTTTGCCCCATCCGGTTTTCATGGAGTACATGCATTTTAATGTGTTGTGAATTCACGGAAATAAAAGCACGGTAGGTCTAAGGTACATATCTCGAATTAACCAAGGGGGGTAAAAGAGCTTTTTCACTTCCACAATGGAGGGTAAGTTATTGCACACAAAACTACGGTGACACTGCCCTACCGCCTGCTACAACATTGCTCTCGTCTCTGGCCTCCGTCTGTGTTACTGCGATAGGCAGAGGAAGCTGAAAGCCTGGAGACCGAACTGTCGCTTTTTATGCCTCGTCTGCGTCTTTCAAAACACCCAGCTCTCCTTTCTACCTCTCCTCTGCGAGTTCTCCCGTTTTGTGTTTCGCTGCTCTCACCTGTGCGGACGTTGCGTGGCCAGATAACAAACTGATAATGTTGAAAAAGAACATTCAAATTGGTTCTGCTTTAGTGTATTTATGGTGTATGAGTCACCCTGCTGCTTCCTGATTGGTCGGAAGCTTGGAGGAGAAAAAAAAAGGGAAAAAAACCCCTCGGGGACTGTCAGTCAATTACAGACAGCTCCTGCTTCATTCACACATTTTGTCGGCATGCGCAGTGAGGGGGAGAGAAACTCATTCATAAAAAAAAGGAAAAAGTTCATTCATGAAAATTGCAACATCCTGCGCCTGCACTCAGAGCAGAGCTGTGTAGCAGTGAAGATGACCTGGCCTGTGAGAGACAGAGGAGCCTGAGGGGGGAGACCGGAGCGTCCGACAGGGGCCACAAGTGTGAGGGGAGAGAGGTGTGTGTGCGCCGTGTGGCCTGTGTGTGTATCTGTGTATGTTCGTGTGTGTGTGTGTGTGTGTGTATCTGTGTGGAGTGCCTGTGAGAATTAACGTGTGTGTGTGTGTGGAGACTGCAGTGAATGCCATGGACTGCCTGAAGAGAAGTGGACCAGCCAATGAAATGGGACAAGACCGCAGAACTGGTTTAGATACCGCACGAGACGGGTAGGTGGTAACAACGCGTGACTGTGTGTCGGTTGTAGAAGCCATGCTGTCCAGCCAGTGAAGATACTATTTACACAGTTCAGCCATGGGCTGTGTGAAGTCATATTATGTAATGTTTCTGTAAAAGTGGCATGTCGTTATGGCTGTTGCCGTGGTATTGAGGAAGGCATTGCTGTTGAATTATCTGAGATGTTTAGAACATGTTTCAGTGGTGAAAGTGGTATAGTATCTACCTTCTCCTTAAACTTGGTGAGTTTTGTAGATCACAGAAAGCTGAACTGAAGGAAATTATTTTCTTGACGCATCTTCATTTTCACACAGGATTTTTTAAATCGCAAATAAGTTTTTTCTTAAAAAAAAAAAACTCTCTAAAAAAGAATCTGACTCAAGCTATGCGTTTTCTCTTCCCGGTTTCTCTGTTATCTGCGGATGTCAGTAGTGAGCAAGCGGACCTGGTTTGGGAAGCTTCCCCCTGTCTCTGGCTATGAGAGAAGCGACCCGTCTGAATCCCAGCGCACCGCGTGTAGGACCCTTCTCGCAGATAGACATGCTGCACCGCACCAAGTACAGCCGCTTCCGCAACGACTCCCTCACCTCCCTGGAGGACTGCCCTCCCAACACCGCGGCCTTGACAGCGACCACTAAAGCGGCTCCCTGCCCGGCCTCCTCAGTGACCTCCCTGTGCGGCTCGCCCGTGTCCGGCTACCCCCCCCACCGGGACACTTTGGGTTCCCCCGAGGAAGGCACCTCCACCCTCTGCACCTTCATACCCCGGATGGCCAACATCAAGATCTCCAGCCCTGGGACTCTGCTGGGGCTAAAGAGCCTGGCTCTGGCCTCTAGAGAGGGGCCTCGGGGTAAACTGTCCCCAGACTGTGGGACGGCCAAGCCCCAGCACCACCTCTCTGGGTACCTGCCCCCCTCCTCTCACCTCCGACAGGGGTTCGGGGACGGCAAGCTGGCTGTCCGGACCGAGGTCTTCCGCTCTTCCCCTCTCAAGCCCACCGCGGGGACAGAGTGTCCCACCCTGGACGTTCTGGAATCGGGAATGACCTATCATATCAAGGTAGGTGTGGCACTCAAGGCGCTATTGTCTGTGGTTTGAGCTTAATGGGAGTTTAACGCCTGGGTGTGTGTGAGCACGTCTCAGTGAGCTTGTGTGAGTTTGTTTGTGTTTACATTTGCATCTTCGTGTGTTGCGTGTGTTGTTTTTCCTGGGTGCTATCAGTGTATGAATTTTCATGTAGACCATCTGGGTTCCTGCTATAGGCACTGTATTGTATCAATATCAATGAAAGAAGTGCCTCTATTTGTAGGGAATATGAAGCCTCATAACATGTGAAATCGCAGAAGGGGGAATTTGTCAGGTTTTGGGTTTTGTGAGGAACAGCTTATAGTACCTTTAAGTTTGGAGCTGAGCTGACAGATTTAGAGACTCTAGCTGCTGCAGCTCCCCCGAGCAGGCTTGCTGAGACGTTTGCACAGAAGAACTCAATGCTTGAAACTAAAACAAAAAAGTATGTTTTAATTTTAACGTTGGTGGACATGTTGAAGTTTATGGGTCCCAAAAAATGACTGCCAGTTACTAGTTTCAATGCTCTTTAATGCTTTAATGCTTTATGTTAAGTGAATGAAACAGCTGTCTGTAAGGGCATTGCTCCTCGGCACTGGGAGTGCTCAAACTTGACCCCACATAACAGCTCCCGTTCTGTCGTAGCTGGAGCAATTGCATATTAAGAGTGAAGGAGAAAGTACAGTATATGAGCAGAAAGAAATGAGGACACGTTGTTGGTTTGCTAGCGCGTGTAGCTCAGCGCAGCCTGGTTGGGTATTTCCCCCTCGTAGTCTGACAGTTCCCTGTGCTCTGGTGCACAGTGCTGAGCATATGTAGCAACACTCCTGGGCTAATGTCAGATTAGCAGGCTTTAACTCCCATGTTCCCAGAGACTTCATGCATTATGTATGCTCTGTAGGGTGTCATGTTTAGGTCGTTGGACTTCTAATTACTTGTCACCTTACACTGCAATAGAGGTATGCATTAACAAGTGTTTTAGTCTGGTAATGAGATTTATAATCTTATTTTATTCTATCAAGTGGAACATTATTCCTTGTTTTAAATTACTGTTTGCTTAGAGTTAAATGTAATTGCCATCTTGACGGATCCTGAAACGAGTCACACTTGGATGATCTCATCCCAATATTTTTGTCTTATTTAGCCAAAGAAGTAATAGAAATAAGATTTTGAGTCTAAATATAAGTCTAATTGAGCTTACTTTTTGAGATTGGCTTATTTTTTTAGGTTTTTTCAGTGCAGTGGAGTTCAAATTAAATTCTGAGCAGTCACAATCCAGTACCCTCTGTAACAAAGATGAAAAAGGCACACAGGACAAAAATGTCCTCGTACACAATATCCGGAGGAGAATGTAGTGAACAAACAGTGCCGATGGCGTGTAAGTCTCCCTTTAAGTGAAAGGAGGGATTGGCTGATGGAGAGAGGAGCTGATCCGCGGAAGAGTACACCCCCACACTTCCACCCCCGCCCTCCTCCTCTCTGCTGCCGCTTCCTGTGCCAGGAATGACTCATCGCCGCTTAATATTCCACTTTAGATCCGCCAGATCAAAGGGAGCTATTCAGCCAATGACATGTCTGTGGAGACGTACGCGGGTTTTGTGGTTAATGATATGTGGTTCGGTGGGTGGTGGTGGGGGGTGGGGGGCAGTTTTCTGTTCTGATGCAGTGTGATAACCCAGTGTGGGGACAACACACACCCCTCCCAAAAAATTTATAAATAAATACAAATAATTCATGCACCCAGGCAATTCTTTTAGTTTATTACTATTATCAATAATATTCTGTGCAATAAATTATGCATCCAGAAAAATGTGTAATTTTATTACTTTTATCAATAGTATTAGGTCCAGTATTTGGATATATAGAGTTTCTGTTAAAAAATAATTTTGACCGTATAGTTAACATGTTAAATGACCCATTGGGTGTCTTCTCTGTGAAACATTGTTGATAGAGATTTCTGTTGGCTGTCAGAGGAAAATCCCACGCAGATGATATCCTCTCGAATTGGCTAATAAGACCTCAGGGAAATGTGTTTGAAAGCAGTGAAGAACTTGCTCTGTTAAACTGATATGCCCAGAGAGAATATTACTGATTAACAGTATCAGCTTTCCAAGCTCAGTCCTTTTTGTGGTCTCAAATTCTTATTGAGGGAATGTTGGAGATATACAGTATGTGTCTCAAATAAAGTTCTGCCTAGTTACTGCTGTCCCTAGACCTCCAGCCTGTTGTATTTACAGTTAGTATGGTCAGAGCAGTTTGTTTGTGTTAACTTGCATGCTAAATAAACAGCCAGTTACTGGGATCTTCCAAAACCAGATCCACTCCCGCACATCTGTTGTATCACATCCTATATCAGAAATCTCTCATCTTACCATTCAACAACATGTATGAGTACATTAAACAGTAAGAATATTTATAATTATAATTTTGTGATATTGTTTACCAGAGGGAATGGAAGTTAGTTGTAGATTTTAGTGTGGGATAATCATCTTTTGAAGAATTCCATGATTTCTCCCAGGCAACAGGGAATGACTCCAGTCAGCAAACACATGCAACCATGCATGCATGTACATACACACATACACACACAAGCACATACATACACACACACACACACACACACACACAAGCACTCATTCATGAACACAGGTGCACACACACAAAGGCGCATGATGGCAGATAATTCTGCGGTGTGTAACGTGGACGTTCTCATCATGGCTGGAGCTGGCTGGATGACTCACCTGCGCTTGTGAATGCTCTGCTCTGGCCTATCAAGGCTGGAGTAGTAAGAGCACATTTCTGAATGCAGGGTAGCTGCTGCTTGAGTGGGCGTACTTAACTCCTTCCAGGAGCTGTATCGCCCCCTCCCCCGTTTCTCTGGAGAGAGGGAGAGAGAGAGAAAGAGAGAGAGAGATGAAGAGAGGGGGGGTGAGAGTAGGAGAGAGAGGGGAAGGGAAAGAGAGAAATGGAGAGAGAGAGGGGGGAGAGAGAGACTACATCTTTCCCTAGTTATGGCAGAAGTGAAATATTAGATATCTCTTTTATATTAGAATTTCAAGATTTATTTTCAAATAATGTTTTGCATATTCTGTTGCTGTCCAAACAACACACACAGATGTGAGAGTTTGCTAACCTCTTCACCAGCGTCTTACTTCTAACATTTTCCCCTATTCCACAAGAGAGAGAGTGAGAGAGAAAGAGACAATTTGTTCTGTTGTTCAGAGGCACCTAATGAAGGAATCAAGTGGTTCTCACCATATGGCCTCTGGATGCTGAGCTCTATGTTGTGTTTGCTCTGCAGTACATGGGCTGTCTGGAGGTGGTCCAGTCCATGAGGATGCTGGACTTTGAAACGAGAACACAAGTCACACGGTAAGACTTGTTTTTCAACAACTACTGACTGAAAATTAAAAAAAACAAAAACAGAATGGAGTATTTAGTGAAACACAGTTCCAGACTTGGGTCAAATACTCAATTGTTTTGGATTCAGATAATTTTCTGTGCTGGATTGATCTTGCCTGGTGCAATTGAGCCAACCAAGACGACTTTTGTTGAGAGTATTTCATAGGTTACAAAAGACAAGCTCGGTAAAGGGTAGAAAAGTTTTTGAATCCAGACCTAGGTCTGCACGGTTCAGCATTCAGCCATCTCCTCAGCTGATCTAGTCAGTACAAGAAAAAAGAGTATTTAATCAAAGGGAAGCCTGGCTCCAATCACAGCACAAAACGATGTTGCCTGCAGGTTTCTGTAGTCAAAGTCAATGGAGAGAAAGGCCTGCAAAGGTCTGCAACCCTCTTATTCAACATGGCCATGCTTCGCTTATTGATGTCACATTTTACTAATGATGAACCCATCATGTATAGATTCCTGAGGCAAGATATTTGTCATATTAGGAGCATTTTATCATTGTGTACTGTAACTTAATCTAGATAGGTAAAAAAAACACTACAGTTATTGGACACTTCTTGGAGTCCTAGAGTTTTTATATTTACATGACAGCAAAACAAACAGAGCTGCTTTTGTTCCTGCTATCTCTGAGGCTCGGGGAATAATCTGCCAGAAAATTGAATTTGGACAAATTTCCTGCGAATGAGGTTTAATAGAATTCTAAGACATAGGTCACTGACTTGTTTTCTATGAGAAGAATATTTTGTTTGTTGTTTCTTTGACCATTGATAGATTCACATTTATGCTTTTTAGTAGGATTTCCATCTGCATTTATTGGAGCCTCAAAACTTGTAATTAAACAATCCTCAACAAACAGTGATCTACTCAGAAACAAGAGTTATAAGCACAACATGGTCAGAGATGGAAATGTCACAGTCACTGTGGCTTCTGCATACAAACTGAGATTGTTTTCTTTTTTACTTGTAAAGATTAAATAAAAATGTTACCTCCTAACATACAATACACCGATAGTACCTTAGTTTAGTGTACTTTGCTGGTGGTAGTAATGAAATGGCAGCATTGCATGGTTTCTTTAAAGACATTGCTTGAGTACAGGTTTGAGCCCGATTCTGTCTGGGTTGGGGGGACCTCAGTCTCCTTTCCCCCCAGCTGGGCTAGGTGTTGTAGCTGACTGAGGGGCCCCTTCAGGCAGCTGCACATGATGCTCCAGACAGCTGGCACCAGCTTGTTCTGTGTCCTGCAATTGCCCTTTTCTCCTGGCCAATTACATCAGGCCACCCCTGCCTGCCCTGGCCCACGCCGCCAGGCCTGTGTGTGACCGCTCTGCTCCAGCTCAGCCCCACACCTTAGAGAAGTTTCTGGAACACGTGTGGTTGTGCATCAGCCTCAGAATGCTCGGGACCACCAAGAGCTGCCCCCCTGCCCCCCCATACCAAACCTGTCAAAGCACAGCCCACGTTTTACACTGCAAACAATTACTGTCTTAAGTAGCATTTTAATCTTGTAATAACACTGGAGAGTTTTATTTTCTCTCAAGCAGGAAATATTATCTTATTTTAAGTTAATGTTTGCTTGGCAGGTGCAAGTTTCTTATACGATTGGCAGGTCTTGAAATGCATCAAATTGTCTTGCCTCATTGTCCTGTTGCCTTAGATGCTGTAATAGATTCCTTATATTTCTGTTATATCCGTTATATTTATTACACCTTGCCGGCCAGCGGAGGATGGACTTCCCCCCTGAGATTTCTTCCAATTGGGGAGCTTTTTTCTCACCACCGTTTGGGGGTTTTTCCTCCCCACTCACTCACGTGCTTGCAATGTGGTGTTTGCCCGTCTATTCCTCTGTAAGCATATTTGTGACAGTCTTCTGTAAAAAAAAATGTTCATGATAAAGTCTGCAGAGTGCCTGATATGTTTGACACAACACCAGCACCAAGTGCTGGGTTTCATCTAGTTGCTGAGTTTTCGCACATCAAAGTTTACACATCTGAAGGCCTGTTAAACCCCCAGGGTCCAATGCAGATGGTCCATATTAGCAGTGAATCATTTCTCGGTACGCCTACGGTGAGATGAAATGTGTTCATCCGCCGAGCTAGCTGACGCACGGCCAAACGGCGAACAACTCCTGGACTGCAAAACAGCCTCCTTGCCACCTCCGACCCACCTCTCCCTCACGTTCTGTCATCTTCTGTTTCAAAGGAAATAAAATGTCACACACTCACCGTTGATTGAGTCTGATTACCACGAAACTATATGACTCACCAGAAGGGACAAGCTATGATTTAACAGCAAAATATTTCTGTCAGTAAATATTTGAATGCATACTGGTAGCCTTTCAGCTACAGGGCTAGTAAGGAAACTTTGCATCAATTACATGCACATACTGCATGCTTGTACTGCATCCCACATGTATCCCCATTTGACAGTTGCTGGGTATGTGTAGTATCAGTTGTGTAGTTTTATTGGGGGAATTTAGAACTATTCCAGTCAAATAATATAGGCAAGTATTTCTTAGTAGACTGCCTTCTATGTTGCTACCGGGATAAGATCTTATTTCCCTTGTGTTTCTCCAGGGAAGCCATAAGTCGTCTGTGCGAGTATGTGCCAGGTGCAAAGACGGCAACCAAGCGGAAGAAGGTATAGCACACATATACACAACCTAGCTTTTTGCTTCACACAACCAAATCTTTTGGACATTTGCAGCTATTTTACTGTTAGTGTATTCAAATGTAAGAGTAAAACAGATTAACTTATAGTGTCAGACTTCAGAACAACGAACCCAATAGCAAAACAAAAGTCAAAGTCTTTATTCACTTTATTGCAGGTCAAACAGGTGAAGGTCGATAACAGGCAAACAGGTATATTGGACACTAGACAGTTCATAAATGATAATCCACGCAGGGGTTCCGTAGCCTGACAAATAGATACAACAAAGAAAATCTAGAATGTAGTCGTGGTCAGATGCAGAGGGTCAATAATGATAAGACAGTCCAAACAGGCAGATAAACAGAAGTGAAATCCCAAAGCACAAACCGGCGATCCAAGAACCGCGCGTCCATACACAAACAGAAGGGTAATCCAAAAGGCGAAAGGCGAAAACAAAACGGGTTGATACACAGACAGATGAGACAAGAGAAACGCTAGAGAAAATGGCGGGAGCACATTACACTCTGGCAAAGACTTAACAAAACAGACAGGCTTATATAGACAGATAACGAGGGGGAAATGATAATCGGGTGTGCAGGATAACCAGGAAGTAAAAACAGTAATAACAGAAGATAATTTAAACTCATTAACTGTATTATTATTTATTTTTTTAAGCCCGCAAGTAAAGGATTGTCAACCATTCTGGGCAAGAGCAACTTGCAGTTTTCTGGGATGAACATCAAACTCAACATCTCAACAGACAGTCTGAGTTTAACAACTCTGGACTCCCAGCAGGTAAGAGATTAACCATCTCCCAGCGGAAATGAAAGTGTGTGCATTTCTCAGCGAAAGTGAGCTCTAATGGTGATTGCAATAATAATGGACTCTGAAGAGTACAATGTATACTCCTGGAATAAGACCATTAGTGTTGATTCGGCAGAAAATTTGTGTTTTGTGCTTTGTGTTTCAAACCCCAGTCTAACCACAGTAAGCAGCTGTAGGCCCTTGAGCAAAGCCTTAACCCCACATTGCTCCAGGGGAGATTAGCCTCTGTTTAGTCAAGTCAGCTGTAAGCCACTTAGGATAAAAGATAAAAGCTATGTAACTGTAATATAATTTCATTGAGTTAAGTGTTGTATTTAGGTATATTTTTGTTTGTAAACACATTGTTCCTTCTCCACCCAGACTATTGCCCACCACCACATGCAGGCCATATCCTTTGCCTCCGGAGGAGACCCTGTACGTAATCTCTGCTCATTCCGGTTTTGTGTTTTGAGTGAAGTATAGTGGAAGTACAGTGTAGATATAGTGGGTGTCTTACAAACATGGTAGAGTCAAATGGTAGAGCAGGGGTGGCCAACCGTGGTCCTGGAGGCCGCAGGGTGTGCTGGTTTTTCTTTTTACCTTAAAATCAGCAACCGATTCAGACCCAAGAGTTGACTGTTCATTCAACTGATTTTGTTGATCAATTAAGTGCCCTGCGGCTCTCGAGGACCAGGATTGGCCACCCCTGTGGTAGAGAGTAAGGTTGATGCATCAAATTAGGTGTAGTATATATGGGGAGAAAAGACCCTGATCAGCAAACACACTATAATAACCCCGCTTGAAAAATAAATGCTCAAGCTAGGTTTTGAAACAGCTGGTTGACCAGTTCACACAAGCTCCATACTCAACTTGGTTTGACCAGCTCAAGCTATGTTTTGAAACAGCTGGGAGCTGGTCATTTTAAGCTGGTCATAGCTGGATTTTACAGGGGAGGGGCAAAACTATAAGTGCTATGGGCATACCGACTAGCACAGAGTACCAACTATGCAAATATAAAATGTCAACTACAAAGGGAGCCACCAGTGCCTGAGGGCAGTCCTCTGCACTGACCTTTTATCACAGGGCCTTCTGTCTTCCTGTTTCCCTCTGTGCGAGCTAGCAGCCAGTGTGGGCACAGGCAAATGAGGCACGCTTGTAGATCATGAAAGATGTTTCCTGTCTCGCAGAATAAACAAATGAATTCAGAAAAGCAAATTGCTGTGGTGTGTGATGTAACACTAGGGGAGGAAGGATAATGGCTCTGATAAGTAAGCAGTGACTTAATTAATGCAATCGTTTGCCCCCCTGAGCATCTTTCACTTCCTGGTTCGTGTCCCACATTTAGAATCTCAGAAGAGGCAGCAACACACATACACACCGCAATTGAATTACTGTTAATTACTGCTCTGGGGGACATCGTAAACAAAAAGATGCTTCCTGTTGACTCACGGAATATACTCCACACCTTACTTCTGTATGTCTGTGGGGGTGAAGAAACGTGACTATTAGCACACATACTACATGTACATGTACATACAGGTCCCTCCCATCAAAATTCAGCCAGGATTTAGGCATTTTATGGGCTTTCCAATTATCCTCATACATCTTTCAGGTAGTCTTTGTGCATTACAATGAATAAAATAAAATTTTAGACATGGTATCATACATAGTTTTACAGGGGTCTAAAAAATGGCTCTAAGTTTGAGGGTCGATAACACTTTTATCTGATTGTATCAGACGTGAATGGGTCAAACATGTCATTGTTTTGGATTCAAATACTTTTCTGTACTCGATTGATCTTGCCTGGTGCAATTGAGCCAACCAAAAGGACCAGAAGGCAGAAGCCAGAAGGTCTGCACTTTTTGAGAGTATTTATTTGGTTCCAATACACCAGACAAGCTCAGTAAACCATAGATTATTACATTATTACAATTACATATTTAACCTAGGTCTGGATTGTATGTAAGGATATGAATGAAATACAAATATGAGTTAATTTATAGTAACTATACAGAATGCAAAGAACAGAAAATGAGTAAACTTTTGTCCCAAATAAGAATGTGGTACGGATGAAAATTAGATCAATAAAAATCTTTAAGAATGAAAAGTCTTATGTGGGCATAATTGTGCACTTATGGCACATTTCAAAACAAAACATATAATGTTGATATGTGTACCAGGTCATTCCTTATGGAATTAAAATCTATTTATTCTTAATTCTGATTACATCCCATATTTTGCTGCAATACACTCTTTGGATACAGGCAAGGAGGGTGACATTTCACAACTGTAAGCCACGTCAAATATAGGTTCTGTTCCATTCACCAAATGATGAACACTGAACCAGGGACCCTGGTGGCCAAAAACTATATACAGTGGGAGCAATAATTATTTGATCCCTTGCTGATTTTGTAGGTTTGCCCACTTACAAAGAATGGAACTGTGTAGAATTTTAATCATAGGTACATTTTGACATTGAGAGACAGAATATCACAAAATAATCCACAATAACAACATCATATAAATGTTATAAATTTATTATCGTATTTTTGCATGAAATAAGTATTTGATCCCCTACCAATCAGCAATAATTCTGGCTCCCACAGACCAGTTAGTTTTCCATTAAGAAGCACTCCTAATCTCAACTCATTACCCAAAACACCTGTGTCAACTAGTTACATCGTTATGTTGCTGTATAAAAGACACCTGTCCACACAATCAATCAGATTCCAACGTTTCCACCATGGGCAAGACAAAGGAGCTGTCTAAGGACATCAGGGACAAAATTGTAGATCTGCATAAGGCTGGGATGGGCTACAAGAAAATAAGCAAGCAGCTTGGTGAGAAGTTAACAACTGTTGGAGCAATTATTAGAAAATGGAAGAAACACAAATTCACTGCCAATCTCCCTCGGTCTGGGGCTCCACGCAAGATCTTGCCTCGTGGGATATCAATGATCATGAGAAAGGTCAGGGATCAGCCCAGTACTACACAGGAGGAGCTTGTTAATGACCTGAAGGCAGTTGGGACCATAGTCACGAAGAGAACCATCAGTAACACACTACACTGGGAAGGATTAAAATCCTGCTGCGCGCGCAAGGTTCCTCTGCTGAAGAAGGCACATGTACAGGCCCGTCTGAAGTTTGCCAAAGAACACCTGGATGATCCAGAGGAGGCTTGGGAGAAGGTGATGTGGTCAGATGAGACCAAAATAGAGCTATTTGGCATCAACTCGACTCGCCGTGTTTGGAGGAAGAGAAATGCTGAGTACAACCCCAAGAACACCATCCCCACTGTGAAGCATGGAGGTGGAAACCTTATGCATTGGGGGTGTTTCTCAGCTAAGGGGACAGGACGACTTCACCGTATCAAGGGGAGGATGAATGGGGCCATGTACCAGGAAATTTTGGGCGACAACCTCCTTCCCTCAGTGAGAGCACTGAAAATGGGTCGTGGATCGGTCTTCCAACATGACAATGACCCAAAACATACGGCCAAGGCAACAAAGGAGTGGCTCAAAAAGAAGCATATTAAGGTCCTGGAGTGGCCTAGCCAGTGTCCAGACCTAAATCCCATTGTAAATCTGTGGAGGGAGCTGAAGCTTTGAGTTGCCAAGCAACAGCCTCGGAACCTTAAGGATTTGGAGAGGATCTGCAAAGAGGAGTGGAACAAAATCCCTCCCAAGATCTGTGCAAACCTGGTGAAAAACTACAACAGACCTCTGTGCTTGCCAACAAAGGTTTCTCCACCAAGTATTAAGTCCTATTGTTCTATGGATCAAATACTTATTTCATGTGAAAATATGATATTAAATTTATAAAATGTATATGATGTTGTTATTGTGGATTATTTTGTGATATTCTGTCTCTCAATGTTAAAATGTACCTATGATTAAAATTCTACACAGTTCCATTCTTTGTAAGTGGGCAAACCTACAAAATCAGCAAGGGATCAAATAATTATTGCTCCCACTGTATATTATGTTCAAGCAGACATTCAAACAGTATAAAACTTTTACATTTATGTAAGGGTTATATTATATCTCTGTGAAATGATGAAAGAATGAGGACTAAAAATATGTGATGTGATTTTCTTTTCTTGACGATGTATCTTTAGTATAAATTCATAACAAAGATTTTCATAGATTACTTGTTTTTAAGGTTTAAAGTGTTATGCTTGTATTTGTACACTTAGAAAAAGCTTGAGATTTTTTATCCCTTTTTTCCCACAGACATCTGAAATTGATGCCTCAGTAAAAGTCAGCCATTTTGGATAATTTATTTCTCAATAACTATTTAGTATCTGGAGTTCTGGCTTCAGCTTTAGCCTTCAGATAGTTAAGGATTACTGTACAGTGAGGAATACTGTATGTACATATATTAAAAATCAAGGAACTCTGATTAAAAAGGGCCTGACAGCCGAGTTTGTTCCCTGTGGAATGACTCATAAATGTACTGTACGCACGCGCACACACACACACACACACACACACACACACACACACACACACACACACACACACACACACACACACACACACACACACTCCTTACTGTTGAGTTGTGCATTATACCCAGGGCTATTGTTCTCTGAGGATTTAAACCAGGGTGCTGTTTTCAATAGTTTGTGTCCCTGTGGTGTTACATTCTGCAGTGCTGAGTGTCCCCAGGGGTCCATGGAAGAATAATATTAGTTTTTGTGTAGTTTTAATAATCTTTTTCTCTTACTATTCCATAGGACACAACCGATTATGTCGCTTACGTCGCCAAAGATCCGGTTAATCAAAGGGGTACGTATGTGTGTGAGCACACTTTTTATTTCTTTATGATCCTGCTACTCTGGGCTGATATTTTCAAAATATCAGCTTGAAACTAATGTCTTATGTAAAGAAAATGAGGCAAATGCAAATTTCTGAGACCACTCCCATTTTAGGCACTGGTCACATTAAATCATTCTAGTAATATTGACATTTCTGTGATGTGATTCCCAGATTCTCCCCAGATGATTCATCAGATTTATCTCTTGCTAATCCTATGCTTGGTCAAATGTGACTGTGTTTAGATGTCATGAATTCAGAATTATTCATCACCTTTTCCCCGCTATCTAAATTATATGCTTCTAACAGTCCTTATTTTACAGCTGTTCATATATTGGAATGTCCAGAAGGATTGGCCCAAGAGGTGATACACACTATCGGACAAGCTTTTGAGCTTCGTTTCCGACAGTTCCTAAAGAACCCCTCCTCTCTCATTGCGACCAAGCAAAGGTCAGAATCTGTTCTTTTCCATCACATGATCACTACAAAAAAATCTCTAATGAAATGATTGGTGACCCTGAGGATATGTCACATGTGTGACCTCAGAGTGACATCATCATTGCTGATGAACCCAGAGCTTCCTGCCTCCCACTTCCACCCACTTGCTGACTGATGTGATAAATTCACAGGAAGTGACATATTATATGAGTCACTGACTCATCCTTCTAGCTTGGCTGAGATGTTTAAAAAATCGCTGAAGTTTATCCATCTGAAAACACAAGTCCTCCTTGTAGGAACAAGGAAGAAAGCCTTCAGTGTATGTAATATATTTCCTTCAACAGACTAGCTTATTAAACTGAAATATTCTTGTTTTGCATTTATACACCAAAAGGCTCTTGCTTTTTTTGAAAGCTTCCTTGTATCAGTTGAATTGTCGTTATAGCATGGAATCTGTGAACGATTGTTTGAGTAGAAAAAAAAACAAAAAATAAGCCAGGTTTTGAAACAGTTGGTAGCTGGTTGACCAGTTCAACCTACCTCTATACTCAACAGCTCAAGCTATGTTTTGAAAGAGCTGGTAGCTGGTAATTTCAATCGGGTCATAGCTGGATTGTACACCTGGGTTTTGTGAGGCATGTTCATACACGCTTATTCTTTCTAAACAAACATGTTCCCTTCTCTTACTGTACATTTATACCAGAATCCTTGATTCACTTTAACTTACTACATTATTCTGTTTACTTAGGCTACACTTGTTCTACACCAAACCATTTCCCCTTTTGTGCAATGGTATCAGTATAATCTTCAGCTACTGTACAATTGACTGTTGATGCAAAATAATTTTACAAGGCAGAGCTCCCAACAATCTCATCCGTCTCTTATTCACCAAAGCGAGCGTTCTGATTGCCAAATAGCATAGCTAGAACGGGTCTGCGGTATCCGTGGAAACAGGGCACTGATTCACAGCGTTTCGGTGCCTGCTTCGATCCTGAGTAGCGAGCGGCTAACCCCCGCATCAGCTGTGCTGGCAGACCCGACCGACCTTCCGCGGGAGTCTGTAGAAGCCTAGCGCTGTGTGTCTCGCATGACACAAGTCATTAAGCAAAGTTAATTATGCAATTTTCAGGCTTATTGATCGCTTCCTGTTGTGCTGGCTGCGGTTTTCGCGCAGGGCAACGGAAGCAGGCGGCGGCGGAAGCCGGGGTCAGGAGAGCGCCGAGGTCCACGAGTATTATAACGAGATACCCGGCAAAGAGCCGCCCCCGGGTGGGCTACTCGATATGCGGGTCGGACCGAAAGCACCGCAGCAGCCCCCCAGTGGCAGCCAGGCAGAAGAAGACGATCTGCGAAGAGTGAGCCCACCTTCCCGATCCCCACTTCACACACACACTTTTTTTTAATGCGTCCGACGTTGCTTCCTGGATGACTCACCCGCTTCTGTTTGGGTTGTGTTGCAGCCGGGATGCCCGGAGCACTTGAACGTGTATGAAAATTGCTCTCTCACGCACATGCAACTTCCATCTGCAGGTAAGATGATGCAGTGCATTTTTTTCTTTCTTACTCACTATTACATGAGGGGCAGAGTTATCCCGGTATTCTTTGTATGTTAGAAGTACTGACTAATTTGTCTCCCATAATTTGATTAGCCTACTCTAAAGCCATCAACTGATGTTTCATAAATCCATGTTAACAGGGCAGTCACTGTTCATATGTTAATTGAATTAATTGCCCATTTATTAAAATGAAAGAACATGTGACATGGATGTTTTTTTCCCCAATCTTCCAATTTTGAAATTCTTTCCAAGGGAAATGCAATCCATTATCAAATAAATTATCTTCCAATATTTTGTGAGCAGTGATGGCTAGCCTACAGTACATCCACATTTCCCTGGACATAAATCCACTGCAAGAGGGATGTAGTCAGAAAGAATGGGACATATGCTTCACAGATATGGCAGTAACCTCTGACAAGCACATTCATAAAGGAGTGCCTGGGGACTATCACAGTACATATGTCTAAGTACTGTACATAATCACATATCATATTCCATTCACAACATGAAATCAATAAATAAATGAACCATCTGAAAAATAAACAGACTGGCCTCCCCTTTCATGCATGGTGATCAGCATAGGTGTATATACTGAGAATTCTTTGCATTATTGAATTTGACGTATTCCCAGTTAGACGTGCAGTTACATATAGGTTGGTTTGCAGAAAGAGAATAAATAAAAGCTGGCCTGTCAGCCAGTTGAAGGCCTGTCCATACCAAGAACTATAACTATAACTATAAATATATGGTTTTAAAAATCGTTCTTACTCAAGTGGATGGTGGAGCCCACAGACTCCACACCACAGCTATAAGGACAGAGACCAATCATATCCCTGGGATCATTTTCAGAGTGTTTTTTTCCAAGCTGCATGAACAATAAAAATCTGACCTAATCAAAATCCAACCAAATTTACAATTCACAGTGGAAGGCGACATAGCCGAGAGACTGTTCTCAGAACATTATTGTTCATCAGTGTGGATGTTCAGATCATTGTATTGTTATGGTTGTTATAGAATATTCAGTGAGGCATCAAATCTGCATCAGCTAAATGGCAATGTTTCAAGACCAGACAACTCTGTATTTAAATAAATAAAATGTTTTGGCTAATTTCTACCTACATCACTGTGTAATATTGACAGAAAATGTTCATTTTGTTAATCCCTTTTATGAATTGAAAAACCTCAATCACTTCCCCCCGTTGTATATTGATAAGCCTGAAGAGATTAAATATGCGAAGTCGGGCAGCCTGTAGCATAGTGGTTAATGAGGTGGCCCTAACTTTGACTACATTAAGGATCATACAACATATGCAGTGCATATTGTGGAAGTCTTAAGCACTCTATAGCACAGACATCATCAAATCACCAAGAACCACTGCTGGTTTTCCACCCTCCCTTTACCTGGGAGTCAGGTGGAAAGTAGCACTAACTGTTCAGTTAATTACCTGGGAGAAAAGAAAACCATCTGGATTTGTTCTTGAGGGCCAGATTTGATTAATTCTTCTCATAGCACATCTTGTTACGAATTCACTCAAAAGACCTCAACCATCTCCACAAACTTCTACTGCAACCAAACTTGATATTTTACTCAATTAATTTTTACAACTTCCAAACTCCAGATTTGGAGAAGGGCGTTCCCGTGCTCCTGCCGGACAGTAAGGAGGCGGCGTACAGCACACTGGGGGAGGAGGGTGGCCCCGTGCCGGGCGGGCCTGCACAGGCCCTGGAGCCGCTCCAGCTGGAGGTGTGGTACCACGGCAGCCTGAGCCGGCGGGAGGCTGAGAGCCTGCTGAAGCACAGCGGGGACTTCCTGGTGCGGGAGAGCACTTCCTCCCCCGGCCAGTACGTCCTGAGCGGCCTGGAGGGGGGCGCTGCCAAACACCTGCTGCTGGTGGACCCGCAGGGAATGGTACGCCTCCGCCTAAAACTCCTCTCACTGTACCTGGCCCATGTGGGATTCCATTTCCTGTCGTCAACTTCCTGTTTTTTTTGCTAACGTTGTCAATAGAAACTTTCGTAGTATCTAAGCTTGCTGATTTGTTAACCCATTTTTCCTTTCTGGGGGCAACATTAGCTCAGCAGGTAAGAGCGGTTGTCTGGCAGTTGGAGAGTTAGTTCTGAAGTGACCCTGAGCAAGACACCTAACCCCCAATTGCTTCCAACAGGCTGGTTAGCAGCTTGCATGGCAGCCTTTCAGAGCAAGTGTGTGTGTGTGTGTGTGTGTGTGTGTGTGTGTGTGTGTGTGTGTGTGTGTGTGTGTGAATGGGTAAATGAGAGGCATTAATTGTAAAGTTTGTGTGTGCATGCACGTGTGCTTGTGTGTGGGCTTGTTGTTTTCACTTACGTGATTAAGACCCCCATGGATCCAAATCTCACACAATAAGTGTTTAAGGACAGTGTGCGGATGATACATACTTCAAGTAATTTTGTTTTCCATATTATAATATTTCTGTTGCTGTTTGAGAAATGATGGTTGAAGTAATGTTTGAGGTACATATTACTAAACTGTCTCTTCTGTACTTTGCCTTCTGTTTTTCTGAAAGGTGAGGACAAAGGACCACATATTCGACAGTGTGGGACACCTGATTCGCTATCACATGGACAATCAGAGACCAATCGTCTCTTGTGGGAGTGAGCTGTGCCTGAAACAGCCGGTCATTCATTAGTGGTCATTCAAAAACAGTGACAGTGTTCAGACTGGATATTAAACAGTGGACTTAATCATTCTATCTTTGATCGAGCGTTCTGGCACATTCTACCAAAAGGACAAAGTGTTCAGACTGTAACTTGCATGGTCAGACTTTTTATCACAGTCATACATAGATATTCTACTTTTTTTGGCAGTTGTATTTTTACCATTGTAATTTTGGGTTGGAAGTAAAAAAAGAGTACTTGCATTTGACAAAAGAAAAAGAAGAATAGCAGGTGACATGTGGCGTGCATTCTGTGTTTATGCCTCAAAGCACAAAGCTGTAGAGCAAGTGGCTGGCTGATTGACTTTAGTCTCTGTGTTGGTGAAAATGGTTATTTTTCTGCTCCTGAAAATGTGCCTTGATGCAGTATTCAGCTTCAGGGGCAGGTTTGCCAGGTTTGTACAGATTGTACAATATAGTGTATATCACTGAATAGTGTATATTCAGTCCTGGTCCTGGAGAGCAGCAGGGTCTGCTGGTTTTTGTTTTCGCCTTAATATCAGCAACTAATTCAGACCCAAGAAACAAGGCGAGGTGAGTTAACTGTGCAATTAAGTGTTTTAATAGACCAGTTGTGTGTAGAGTTACACCCTGCACCTCTCCAGGACCAGGAGTGAGGACCACTGTTGTATAGCATCTGACACACCGCAAGGCTTAGCCCATGATAGACAGCCAATGTATAAGATAGTTTAATAAATAACATTAATTTGAGGACACTTTAACAATTACAATATATTTTTTATATTTATAATAGAAGCTTTGGTCTGAGTACTATGTCAAATTTATCCACCATATACTGTACATCTCTGTTTGTCATTAGCAGTAAGCTAATATAGAGTTCTAAAATATGCAAGGTCTATTGGAAATGTATACAAATGTTTATTTTTGAAAATCATTATAATAGTAGAAGCATATCTAGCACAATGCTGGATAGTGGTATTGCTTATTGATTTTATTTTCATACACACAGAACCTGTGGACCAAGGCATTGCTCTGTGCATGTGTGCAGATGAAATAAAATTAACTGACGCCAGTGCAAGTCCAGTATGGGTACTTTTTCTTCTAATGCAGTTTATTTTCATTCCTCGTGCACTTGTCAGAAAGACTGTATGTGCATGCGATAATTTTTTATATTATTTTTGAAAATAAAAGTGACACGCCCTTCCTTCTTGGAGAATGCATGAGAAGTTAATAAGTTTAAAAAATGTTTAAATATATATTTCCTTTTTAACAGTGATATAGATTGCACACAATTTTGTATATGTTTCTTGATTCTTTCTTGTGTTATCCTAAATATGTGAATATTAAATAATTTAATCACTCAGTACCTTCTTGTGGGGTTTTTGAAATCTAATTTTGTGTACCATACAAGGCACCAACCAGCACATCAGGAGCATTTAGGGGTTAGCTTTCTTGCTTACTTTACTTTATGTTTGCAATATATTGGGCTAAAAATAAGATTTCTGGTAAATGAATGGGCTAATTGATACTCTCAAATCATTTGTCCGGTAGACAATTTCACTATTGTTCCCTACAACACAGGCTGATATAGTAAGCAAATTTTACCACTTTAATTTTAATAGTTTCCTTGGACATGATTTTATTAAAAAATTTTATTCCTTACCAGTATACAGTATGTTAATGAATGTATACAAGTATGGATATTGCAGTGAGTTTATAACCGGCAACTGAGTTATTGATATCTTCAATTAAAGGGTTATTAAACTGCAGATAGTTTCAAGTGAATTATATACCTTCAGCTACATTACAGATATTTTTCATATAAAAGTGGAGCTATTGATGGCGGCTCTGACATAGTGACCTGAATTAAATATTAATACAAATTATTAAATTGTGATTCAAATATCTGACTCATCTTGATAACAAAAAAATAGTATTTAATCAGTTTGAATATAATTTGATAATTAATATACAGCCAGTTAGAATGCCATTTTCTTTCAATTGGGTAAATTTTATGTATCTAGAATACAAAATGAAATAAGCAGCTGGCTCTGTCTGTGGAACAGCATTCCCTGCAGCTCAAACTAGGGAAAACCGAGATGCTGTACTTTCCAGCCAAATCCTCACCTCGGCCATAGTCACCGCAGTGATGAGCTCATTTCCTGTTAGGAAGCTTCAAGTGAGACACCGGCCCTCTCTGAGAACACCGTGGTGTATTTTCAGGTGTATAAATTCTTCCTGTAAATTATCTGGAGAGTCTACGCTTCCAGCTGCTGCACCTCTCTCCTTGCTGGTCCCTCTACCTCCTGCTGCTCCACCAGAATGATCAGCTGTCTCCTTATCCACGCTCTCTCCATGCTGGTCCCTCTACCTCCTGCTGCTCCACCAGAATGATCAGCTGTCTCCTTATCCACGCTCTCTCCATGCTGGTCCCTCTACCTCCTGCTGCTCCACCAGAATGATCAGCTGTCTCCTTATCCACGCTCTCTCCATGCTCGGCCCTGTCACTCATCTCCCTCCACTGCCTTCCGATGTCCACTTGTGTGAAGACCGGTAGCTGAGGTGTTTAATGGTATGCACTTTTGTTTATAGCACTGATGGTTGGTTTGTTCGGCTTCTTCTGCCTTGTCTCTTCTGCATCGTGCATCGTCTCTAACTTTGGTTAACGTCGCCTTGGTGATATTGGATATGTGCCCTTTTCTAACTAACACTGGTGTTGTCTACTTGTTTTGTGATCAAATGTTTTTTTCTTCAACAAAAATACTCAAACAGAACATTCAACAGTATTTTTCCCCCCCTTAAAATATGTTATTCTCCTTAAGACAACCCAAATCAAAAATCTAAATAATCAAAAGTTTTGTCTACTTTTTTAAATCACGCTGGTACTGATAATCTGTTTGGTGGCTGTAATGTAATTAAATGTTATGTGATTTAAATGTGTTTGCGGGTAAATTACAATTCCCATTATGGCTCACTGTGAATGAACAGTTTGTAAAACGCTGTGCATTGTAGTTCCCTCACAATCCAGTATAGCATCTAGCCATATGACTTTTCTACTATCAGCCTTAGTCATTGTGCATCACCTGCTGTTAGCACCAATGCTCCGTTTTCGAGCTTGTAAAAAATGTGAAAAGATGTAGCCAGTTGCTCTAGCGGATTACATAGACAGTGGCCGATCGGTTCAGTTGGTGGCAAGCTCCATTTTCCATTGAAAGTCTTGTCTTGCGGTCTATGACCACAGGATGGCACTATTGCATTACGTAGCAGCAGTTTATTGGCAAACCAAACTTGGCGCACTCTTGAAGAAATTCACTTATAACCTCCAAAGTATGATTCCATTTAATTTAATTATTCAGTATTTTGGTTCATAAAAAAGTATTCAAACGTAATCATACATCCTAATTAACAGCTCCACAAGATATCTCGCTGTTAAATGAGGTGTGCTTTAAAATGTTTTTGTCCTTTCTCTCCCCCACATTGGCAGCGCTGTCAGCCAACAACTTGCTGGCGGGGGTGATGGGAACAGCCATGCCCAGCGAGCTTATACTCTAGCGCCCTCTTCTGTCCACTGACTACCTAGCAGTGTTCTTCATAGAATTTCATTTTTCTTGTTCATGGGACTTGGAGCTTGGAGGAACTTGTGCTCAAGGAGTCCGTGTTAGAGAAAATAATAACTTTGCAAGTCAATCCTTGGACATGCAGTTATTATTATTACATTATTGGCATTTGGCAGACGCTCTTATCCAGAGCGACGTACAACAAAGTGCATACCCATAACCAGGGCTAAGTGTGCAGAAAGACCCTAGAGGGAAGTACAATTTCAATTGCTACCCGTACAACAAACATAAGGACCAGGGCCTATTTTTTTTTTTTTTTTTTAAACAACAAATGAACAAAGCAAAAGTGACCAAACTTAACTATCCAAATACTGCTTACCTAGCCAACTAAAAATACCAAAACACAAAGTAAATCACAAAGACAACAATTAAGGGTCACAGGGAGGTAGGGAGGGATGGGGAGAGGTGCTGCTTGAAGAGGTGCGTCTTCAGTTTGCGTTTGAAGGTGGGGAGAGATCGTACAGTTCTGACCTCAACGGGGAGTTCATTCCACCACCATGGAGCCAGAACAGACAGTAGTCGTGAGCGTGAGGTGGAGGTTCGGAGAGGGGGAGGTGCCAAGCGGCCTGTGGAGGCTGAACGAAGAGGTCTGGCAGGGGTGTAGGGTCTGATGATTTTTAGTAGGTAAGCTGGGGAAGACCCCTTAACTGCTTGGAAGGCTAGCACCAATGTTTTGAATTTGATGCGAGCCATGACAGGCAGTCAGTGGAGGGAAGTAAGCAGGGGGGTGACGTGTGAGTATTTGGGAAGGTTGAAGACCACACGAGCTGCTGCATTCTGGATAAGTTGGAGGGGTCTGATGGCGGACGCTGGGAGGCCAACCAAGAGAGAATTGCAGTAGTCCAGGCGGGACAGAACCATCGCTTGGACCAGGAGCTGGGTCGAGTAGGGGGTGAGAAAGGGGCGGATTCTCCGTATGTTGTATAGAAAGAACCTGCATGACCGGGTCACCGCCGCAATGTTCTCGAAAGGGACAGTCTGCTGTCCATCACCACGCCGAGGTTCCTTGTACTGGGTGATGGCGTGAGTGTGGTATCCCCGAGGGAAATGGAGAGATCCAGGTGGGGAGAGGTATTAGCAGGAATGAATATCATTTCAGTCTTGCCTGGGTTGAGCTTTAGATAGTGGTTATCCATCCAGCTCTAGATGTCACGCAGGCAAGCAGAGATACGGGCAGAAACCTGTGTATCAGATTGTGGGAAAGAGATGAAGAGTTGGGTATCATCCGCCTAGCAGTGGTAGGATAGCCCATATGCAGTGATCACAGGGCCAAGGGAACGAGTGTAAAGAGAAAAAAGAAGCGGGCCTAGGACTGAGCCCTGGGGAACTCCTGTGGCAAGGGGCCGAGGTGTCGATACCGTACCAGCCCAGGCAACCTGGAAGGAGCGACCAGAGAGGTAGGACTCAATCCAGTCCAGGGCTGTGCCACAGATGCCCGTTGCTGACAGGGCGGACAGGAGGATGGAGTGATCCACAGTGTCGAAGGCAGCAGAGAGATCTAGAAGAATGAGGACAGAGGAGAGGGAGGCTGCTCGTGCGGCATGGAGCGACTCACTGACGGAGAGGAGAGCGGTCTCTGTCGAGTGGCCCGATCTGAAGCCAGACTGATGGGGGTCTAGCAGGTTGTTGTTAGAAAAGAAAGAAGAAAGTTGAATAGAAGCAGCTCGTTCTATGGTTTTAGAAAGAAAAGGAAGAAGAGATACCGGGCGGTAGTTCAGGATGATGGAGGGATCCAGGGTAGGCTTTTTTAGCAATGGAGTGATGTGGGCCCTCTTGAAGGATGCTGGAAAACAGCCGGAAGACAGGGAGGAGTTGACAAGGGAGGTGACAAATGGGAGAATGTCTGGTGTGATAGTCTGGAGAAGAGAAGAGGGGATAGAGCAGGAGTTGAGAAACATCAGAGTCTGTAAGGGGGGAGAAAGTGGAAGAGGAAGGGATGGGCCTAAAGGGGGGGGGGGGGCACAGTAAGGGGGGCGGTGGTTGTAAAGGATCTGCAGATTATAAACTAAAGAAGTGGACAGTATGTCATGGACAGTAACAGAGCATAAGCTAGACTGTACATGTGTCCTAAATGTTGTAGTATGTTCGATATAGATGTGAACAAACATTGGCATGTTCTCCCCAGACCTAGAGCCTTCAAGGATTGTGGGAAGTGGTCCTCTATTGGCCTTCATTCATTCCTGTTTCCTGTGCCAAATCCCACAATCCGACACTTGCTGAAGAAGGACTATGAGCCAGTCTGGGCCAAGTCCAGAATCTGTCAAGATTGATCCTGTACATTTCTTTCCATTGAGAAATGCAGAATTTCACCAAGAACTGCCAGTACAATCTTGTGCCAATGTCCAGCAGAAGCTACTGTTACTGGAGAGAACTCCTAATTAAAAAATTGGTCTTTTTGACACCATCTGTCTTGACTGTGAAAGAGGTGAATAAAAATGCATAAAAATGTTAGTTATGTTGGTTCTTTCATATGATTTTAATGATCTGCCTCCATCAAAGGCAGATCTCTTCCCTAGCACAGGGAGGATTCAATCAAGCAAGAATCAAGTGAGAATCCCATCTGGATTTTTACAAAATCGTGATCTGAGGATTAGAAGGTTCATTCTGCGTTCTGAGAGTTTTGAGATATTGAGCTTCAAAGATTCCAAAGTGAATGGGCTTCAAGCTGATTTTTATAGTGTTTATATATATATATATATATATATATATATATATATATATATATATATATATATATATAACTTTAGTGCCATATAACATATGTATTAAACTAATTTTTTTGAACCAATTCTCAGCTCACGAAATACAAGAACAGCCATTGTACTTGGCTTGCTGCAGATAGAATTTAGGAGTCTAAGCTATACCGTACTGCAGCCTCTGGGGCGGCGCTGCTGCTCCGTTCTCGGTAGAATCACAGCGCCTGCGCACAACCCCTCTTATCTGCTGGGGCTGAATAGCGGCCCAAGGTGAATTTTTCAACTTTATTCAAAACTTTTAGGTACTAACCTGCCTACGATATTGATGGACTGTAACAGATGCCGCTTATTTTATACTTACAATTTAGAAAAGAATAATGCAAGGTGCGCGGCAGCTCATGAAGGTGTACGTGACAAGAAGAATTCCACAAGATGGAAGGAAGGTGCTGACACAGGCCCAGGCTGGAGTGTAAGTAAGACTTGACGGTTTACTTTGTGTGTGTGTGGCTCGCTGAAGCTGACTACTTAGCATGCCGAACTCAGCAAAATATGCACATTATCTGGACGACGATGGATAGCATGAAACAAATTATGGCATAATGGAACCCCTTCTACAAATTGCTAAACAGAATTAGGCTTGGTGATTCACGCTGCGTTTGCGTGCACCTCTAACATTGTGGTTGCGTTCCTAAATTTGGCTTGAAAGTTAATGACTGCGACTAGTCTCGCCAAAATTCGACTAATATCTGCGGGATATGGATTTTGGGGTGTTTAGATTCAGGAACACACATAGCGAAACTCGTACTCTAAACTTACTGGAGAAATGGGCAGTCCGAAATTATTGCCTTCCCCTGCCCTGTCTCGCGTTGTCCCCTCTGGGTACCTGGCTTCAGGTGCAAGGTGTCCGTGTGGGACTCTGAAGAGCCTGTGCCCAGGGCGGAGCTTTTGAAGGGCGTGTCTGGAGCCCACGGGCTGCTGTGTATGTTTACGGATCTCATCGACACCGAGGTGTTAGATGCAGCAGGTATGAATCGCCGCCATTATCCTGACACCAGGGATCATCAAATCTGGCCCTCGAATCTAAATCCATTCTTCGGAAATGCATTTACACAAACAATGGGGATTTATCAAAGTTTTCGGATGTCAGTTTTTTTGTAGGATCTGAACGCACTTCACGAGTGGCCTTGTCCGCGCACGGTTTTAACGCTTGTTTTCTGAATGTATTATTCCACGAATTCATATTTTATTTTAATTTACGGTGGGAAACTTATTTTAATAAGCCAATTGAATATTATAATTATTCATATCATATAAAAACGCAAGATTAAAATGGGTGATTTTTCATTCCGGTAATCCTGATTAATTTATGCTTAAGTGGAGTTGAATATAAATTCCATAAAACACGTAAACAAAGTTTGCTAGAATTAGAGTGTCTTAAGTTAGACCTTTGTTTCTATGGCTGACCTCTCTTTACATTACTTTACATTTAGCCAGCAGCCATGCACCCAGCTCCTGTCAAATGGCTGAAGCTAAGCAGGTGTGGGCTTGGTTAGTAGTTGCTGCTGGAAGTGTTGTTGGTGGGTCAGTTGGGGGCTATCTTCCCTCTGGTCAAATGATCTCCAATGCCCCACTACAGTGATGGGGAGGCCGTAGCTTTTTCAAGCTGACACCTGTTTATCCCCTGATTCAATTGGCAAAAACGTTGTTCTCTCCCTCTCCACTTCAGCTGGTGTGTGGTGAGCATTCTGGCGCAAAATGGCAGCCATTACTTCACCCAGGTGGGTGCTACACATTGCTGGTGGTTGAGGCGAGTTTATAAGTGTAATGGCACTATATAAGTGTAATGATCTGTCTATCTATTTACATGTATTGCTTTAATATAAGATTTAGTGCATGGCTTACTTCGGGGAGAGCACATATTCAAAGCCCTAGCCAATTTGGTGAGGCTCACGAGTCAGTTCAGACGGCCCAGACACCTCCTGAGTTTGTGTAACACACTGGAGCCAGAACTCAGAAGATCCACACGCCATTCCTGTCCAATTCCATTTTCAGGGGCTTTCCTTCCTCAGCTTCTTGGGGACTGGTGCAGGACAGTGGAAACATATCGCTGTCCCCCTCCTTGGTAATTCCAGACATCAACGTCTCTCCTATAATTTATAACTTTGCCTCCAGTTTTATGTCAAACCATTTTTGGGTTACCTGTTCCGTAGTATGTGTAAATCAAGACAGAGTTTACAACAACAGCAATACCCCCAGTGTGTATAGGCTACAGCTGGTACAGTTGGACAGCTCACCACATTTTACACCAACAATGTTCGTTTTTATTCCAGTCCTATGTGGCACATATGTAGTTTATGTAGCCTATATAAACAAAAGTAGGCTAATTAGCAACATTCTATGTTTCAATATTAGTTTGGCGCATTAGTTCGGCACATTGCTTTATGTTTCTCCACCAGGACAATCCGGTTTTTCTTCCTCCATTTTTGAACATAATGAACAAGTTCAAGTTCAAGCTTATTATAAGAAAACGGCATATAAGATGTTAACTCCTAAATAATTTTTAATATACATTTTCATGTTTTGTAAAGACAAGTTACAAAGTAGCTGTAGCACACACAATAATATAATAATAATTTTTTTTAAATCAGATCATGTGTTGGCTACACAGCATATATCTTTGCCATCTCTTTAAATTGCCTGGAATTGAATTCTGTGGTCCTTATAGGGTATTTTAGGGACGTCAGTTTATCCTAGTCATAAGTTTTGTGCATGCACTTTTTGTTTACGATTGATTGCTATTTATCAACGTAAACAAATGGGTGCAAAAAAAGCTCTGTTTTGTTTGATAAATCCGGTGGAATTTGTTAGTTCGCTTTGATCACACATACATTTTCACAGGGATTTCCGAAAATATTGATAAATGAGGCCCAATGACCGTGATTTCATGATCCCTGCCTTCCAGGAAAAGGAACAACAATGAGCTATGCTACCATTAGGCTGTGCAGCAAGATGGGCAGTTGGGTATTGATTTGTATTGATTGTATTTATTAAAATTATTATTATTATTCATAATAGTACTAGTATCATTATGTGATGATTATTGTTATTTATTCTTTATTTTTTCAGGGCCCAACTTGAAGGTGATCAGCACTTTTTCTGTGGGCTTTGACCACCTAGCCATCGATGAAATCAAGAAACGGTGAGCATCCAGGTGCAGTGGGTAGCACTGCCGCCTCACAGCAAGGAGGTCCTGGGTTCGAATCCCCGTCGGCCGGGGCCTCTCTGTGCGGAGTTTGCATGTTCTCCCCGTGTCTGCGTGGGTTTCCTCCGGGTACTCCGGTTTCCTCCCACAGTCCAAAGACATGCACGTTAGGCTGATTGGAGAGTCTAAATTGCCCGTAGGTATGAGTGTGTGAGTGAATGGTGTGTGTGCCCTGCGATAGACTGGCGACCTGTCCAGGGTGTATTCCTGCCTTTCGCCCAATGTATGCTGGGATAGGCTCCAGCCCCCCTGCGACCCTGATCAGGATAAGCGGGTTCAGATAATGGATGGATGGATGGTGAGCATCCAGTGCTGCTTCCTTCCTGACACCGCTCCAAAAGTGAACATTTTTACAGATGTCACAGACCACTCACAGAAATGGGTAAAAACAGCTGGGGACCGTACGTGTTGGTGTCATGAGCTGTGTACGGCTTTCCATGCCCCTCTCTCCCTCTGCAGTGGGGTGCGAGTGGGGTACACTCCGGATGTGCTCTCCGATGCCACAGCGGACCTGTCCGTCGCCCTTCTGCTAGCCACCGCGCGCCGGCTACCCGAGGGGGTGCAAGAGGTCAAGAGGTCAGCGCTACAAACACCCACAACAACCTCCAAGCCACACCCTATAATCTCAACCACACCTATAACCCCAACCCCAGACATTTTCATACTTTTTGGGGAACCTTTTGAAACCCGCTCATCAAGCTTATTAGACAGCTTGCGTGCATCATTCTATTCTGCATATTTAAAAAAATAGTTTCCGAGGGACAATTTTTCCCCCCTAGATATAGATGTTTTTATTTCCCAGAAAATGCTCTGACGTAAAACTTTGCGCCCTCGTTTGGCCCAAGTGTTTATCACTGGTTCATCTGCCGCGGCATACAGTTTACCCTGCCGTTTCTTCATTGAGCATGTGACCAAGCACACAAATGAGCATGAGCAGTGAGCAGACCTGCTGCCCTGTGTGGTGGAGTTTGCATAGCTGTCCCTACTCTAACCCTGTATTCTATCCCCCCCAGTGGTGGCTGGAGCACATGGAAGCCCCTGTGGCTGTGTGGCTACGGTTTGACTGGCAGCACAGTCGGTATCATCGGCCTCGGGCGCATAGGTAATATAATCACATCACAGTTTGGAAATAAAGATGCAGGGGTTGAACATGGTGGTTTGTTCTCATTCCAATGGGTTGATTTCACATTGAAGATTATTTGTTGACTGCAATTAACCTTAGCAGACCCAGCGTTGGCTCCTTTCCTCATGAACCTTTATACCTTCCATGTCTGTGTTAACCCATCAGCCCATTAATCCAGGAGTTTCAGACAGCATGGGGGACTTCAATCCATAGCCAATAGCCATAGCCAATCTAAGCTTTAGAAACGTGTGTGGACTCTTTAGCCAAACAACAATTTGAATGAATCACCAAACACTGAAAATACACAGAAAAATCTCAGCAGATACTGTGGCTCTCCCAGATGAGAATATGCCAACCGTGTTTTATCTGGTATGTATTTCTGTGTGCATGTGCAAGTGCCCCACTGCTCCAGTGCAGGTAAATGAAGGACGCTGCATTGAATGTGACGTGTCTGCTTCACCCCCACAGGTCTGGCCATCGCCCGTCGTCTGAAGCCTTTCGGAGTGAAGAGGCTGCTGTACTCCGGGCGGTCCGTCAAGCCCCAGGCCGCAGAGGTGGAGGGAGAGCACGGTAGGGGAGCACCAGGCAGGGGCTGTTTTAGGGTTGTGGGGGGCGGAGTGAACCGACTGTACACATGAGCTCACTGCTAACACAGCTGATTTCACCAATGACCTCTGCCACCTGGCTGAAGAATTCTGCAAATGAGCAAATACAGGTGATTGGAACAAAACCTGAATGTTCCACCTCTGGTGCTAACCCCACCTCTCTGTCTCTGGTTTGGGGCTGGACAGTGCCCCTGGATACGCTGGCATCTGAGAGCGACTTTGTTGTGGTGTCCTGTTCCCTCAACCCCGATTCCAAGGGGCTGTGTGACAAGGCCGTCTTCAGTAAGATGAAGAGCACCGCAGTCTTCATCAACACCGGCAGGTAGTTGTGTCGCGATTCATGTTTCTCTTCATGTGTTCATTTAACTCTTCCCCATCCAGTTTTCAAATCTTTAAAGACATAATTTCCCCCACTTACCTGCATCTTGATTGTATGTTTGTCTTTCTTTATCCTCCCAAGTTTCTCATGTTTTTGTTTGTTCCCTGTCCTGTATACCAGTTGTCATCTTCGCCCCCCTTGAGTCTGTGTGCATTGTTTCTAGAGGGAGTGTGGTGAACCAGGAGGACCTGTACGAGGCTCTGTCCAGCGGTCAGATCGCCGCGGCTGGCCTGGACGTCACCACGCCCGAGCCCCTGCCCACTGACCATCCGCTGCTGTCTCTCAAAAACTGTGGTGAGTTTCTTAATTCCTCAGCTTTCTACTGGCCTTGTTTTACACCAGGACTGCTCGACCCTGCTCCTGGAGATCTACTGTCCTGCACGTTTTAATTTCAACCATAATTTGGCTTAACAACTGACTACTAATACCTAACACCTGTTAATTTTATGAATGCAGGTATGGGCAGTGCCTTTTAAAAATGTTTTTGTCCTTTGTCTTCCCCTAGTGGTCCTCCCCCACATTGGCAGTGCCACCTACTCCACCCGGGGAATAATGGCAGCGCTGTCAGCCAACAACCTGCTGGCGGGGGTGATGGGAACAGCCATGCCCAGCGAGCTTATACTCTAGCGCCCTCTTCTGTCCACTGACTACCTAGCAGTGTTCTTCATAGAATTTCATTTTTCCTGTTCATGGGACTCGGAGCTTGGAGGAACTTGTGCTCAAGGCAGGGATGACAGAAGTGGGGGCGAGTCAGTCCCCCTGATCTGACCAAGGGAGCAGCTTTCAAGCTATTAGTTTCACCTATTGATATGAGGTTAGAAATTAAAAATATATTTAAAAACATAAACTGATGTTCAATTTCTGCAAAAAAAATTTTTTTCGAGCACACACACAAAGATGTAGATGTTTTTATTTCCTAAAATGTCAAATGTCACATTTTAGCAAGTCTGACCACACCCTGGTGTCCGTTCCAGAAACCAAGATTATCCGGATGTATTAAATGGAAATGTAGGAAAAATCTTTTTTTGAGGATCAAAGAAAGCCTGTGTCAGTAACTACTTTGCCACTTTGTTGTACATCGCTCTG
Organism: Conger conger; assembly: GCF_963514075.1. NCBI lineage: Eukaryota > Metazoa > Chordata > Actinopteri > Anguilliformes > Congridae > Conger > Conger conger. The sequence goes on from NC_083765.1 coordinate 24,695,528, forward strand.
GATAAGAGCGTCTGCCAAATGCCATTAATGTAATGTAATGTAACTCTGGTGCCTTATGGTCTGAAACGAATCTGCCACGGGGCAGGTTAATTTGAACAAACCCGACCTACCTCAGCTTTTGGTGAGAGTAATTAGGCAGACATAACACCTCGGTGAACTTTATGTGATCACACGCTATAATAATATATAGCCTATCATAAGAACATGGTGAAAATACGCAATGTTGCCAGTGAATAACAGTATTAGTAATGGGAAAAGTGTGTGTTTATTTTTTGTGGTGTTTTAGTGTGTTCGATATAGGAGAGAAACATTTGACATTTCCATCCCTGAGCCTTTGAGGATCAAAGGAAGTCATCCTGTAATGGTTTGAATGAATGAAGTCTGCAAAGTCTTTCAGACATGGCCTAGGTGAAGACAAATGCAGTATGTCCTCTGCCAGTGAAATGAAATATTTTGGATCTGAAGTATATGATCTTCTGCTCCAACTGATTATATTCCCTGGCACAGAGAGGATTAAATCAAACAAAATACTCTCTGGATTTTTCCATCTTTATTCAAATTTATACATGAAAATGAAATATGGTACATCATTTAAATATTTCACTTAAATTTGTTCACATATTTTCTAAAAAGTGAACACATTTAATCTTCTATTACTCACACTACATTAAGGGCCTGATTTATGAAGACCTTTATCACCTTTTATCTTTTAGCACAAGCAAAAACCAATGACATGACCTGGTATTTGATTTGCACCATTTATTGTATGTGCTAGTTTTGTGTGTGCTAAAATGTTTTGCACCTGCTAAAGGTCTTAGTAAATGAGGCCCCTAAGTGTAAGCAGGGCACATGATTCCTTCACATTTGGCATTTCATAACCTGGGCGTAAAAAGGCCAAAGTCATAAGGCATTTACTTGTTTCATCTTTAATGTGACATTGTCAAATTCACCATTATGCTATCAAAATGTTTACACAGTACACTTATATAAATCCATCCAACAATACACTTCAAAATGGCCACCAAGGTGACCAAATTGTGCTAAAAATTGTAGTTTTGGCCGCAAGCAGCAACTTTGAAGGGGAACAGGCACCACAAGGAATTGGCTTCCTTGCCTTGTGACCAATAGTCACTTTGATTGGTTTGACACAGGTGCCTGCTGCTGCATGTTAGCATTAGTCTTCAGGACAGGCACATTTCAGGGTGTGCGCCTAAGATCTGATTGGCTGAATGGCACATCGTGTCAATGCAACTGACATGAGGACAGCAGATGTACTAGATTCAAATTTCCATACATTGGTTCAAACCAAAACCATCATTTTAAAAGGCGACAAGTAGAATGACTTGTGGAATCCATATTGTTTGACACAGGGTGTTTTACTAAGTTTAACTAAGTTTAGGTGAAAGCTACCAGACATTTACATTTTGCATATAATAATGAATTCTTGAAGGTCAGAAAGCTGGTTTTCTACCCGGATAATTTTCTGTCAAGACTGAATGAATGGACCTGGCATCTATAGACATTGATATCAATATTGGAATACAATAATAGAGGTGAGAAGAGAATCAATGCCTTGCACATTATAGGCCCTTGCCCTAACTAACACCACTTGAAATAAAAATTATAATCACTGCAGACAGCACCATGAGAATGGGGTCAAGGGTCAACTGTATCTGGTCTTGGGACAACACTGGTACTGTGTCTTCAATCCCAAGTCCTGGGTTCACCAAGGGTGCCTGTTCATTTCAACATTTTGTTCTTTTTTTTCCGTTACATAACGTCAAACTGAGACTCGGACTAACACTTCTGACCAAGACAATGCACTACCTCAGTAACCACTGTCACAGTGGGAAATGTGGCTCTGAAATGAATAGGTGATATCTTGGTTAATGCTAAAATTACAAGGAGGTCATTGAGGATAACACAGAAAGGCTAACAGGTAGCATTAAACAAGAGGCATGGACAAGACACTGAACTTGAGGGAAAATAATAAGAACAATCCAGAACAGGTGTGTTCTTTGTTCATCAGTTACACCAGGGGTGTCCAATCTTATCCAGAAAGGGCCACTGTGTGTGCAGGTTGTTGTTTTAGCACAGGACTAAGAAGGCTGATTCTACTCATCAAGGTCTTGATTAAAGACCACGATTAGTTCATTAGTATAATCAGGTGTGTTACTGCTGGTTAAAACAAAAACCTGCACCCACGCCGGCCCTTTTAGAATAAGATTGGAGTTACATTTTGGTGAAGTGGAACTAGAAAATACTAACTAGCCATGCTATCGGACAGATCTCTGTGAAATGAGTGTTTCTATATTGAATTGAATTTAGTTGAATGTGCGGTTTAAAAAAAATCCCCAAATCTTTTGCTTTTCTCATCTCACTCATTTCAAAAAGTCAATGTTTATGTCCTTCCATACCTTTAAGTCAATCCTAATAATGCCTTGATATCACATCTTCAAATAATTAAATTACAGAAAAACAAGCAACCCCACACAATAGTCATAACTTGTATGCATCTTCTGAACAGCCTCTTAGCTATGTGTTTAACATCATAGCATGGTCGACCTGCGTGCATTTGTTTCACTTCGTGAAAACTGCAGTGGACCTCGAAGATCACCCTTGCCTTAGCAATGATTTTCTTGCTTGAATTTGCATGCAGAACACCTAAGAACTTAATTTCCCTTCTGAAGCTTTTAGGTTCAAGGATGCATGTTCAGCAGCTGTGCAGTGCTGGACCCTTTCCAAAATGCAAAAGGGTGAAAACATACTGTTGTGAAAAAGTGTATTTACAATTTACAATACACTGCAAAATACTCAACACCTCATTTACCTACAGGGCCCCGCATGTGCAGGTATCAGACAATTGAACTGAACAGCAAGTACAGGAACTGAGGACATGATTTAAATTTTATTTATTTAAAAAAAGGATGATCAAAATAAAATCCAAGTTTACCATTTGGGGCCAGATTTGTACATTTTTTTTTACATACATCTTTGTATGAATGTATGTATGAAAGGTGCTATTAAGTAAAGCTACTATTAAACGTGTGGCAGTTTGTTTGATGCAACACATTTAAAAGGGGTTTTCATGCCAGTAAATGACAACAGCAGATACTCGTACGTACATTAATAGGTTTCAGTTACTGGAAGGTAAGACACTTTGAAGTATATTTTTTAAAACAGGTAGCTTATTTCTAATGATTACAGTATCGCAACACATTCACTACTCTGTTTAAATTATATTTCTTTAAAAAACCAGTCATATTTCATAAATGTTTGCACTAAAGGCAGTGATATGCTAGTAACCATTGGTCTGCTGACATTACTGGTTTTTATTAGTCTTAAATGAAATTCTCCTTGTACACCATTCAATGACCCTGCATTATGCTATATTCCCACTGATGCCAGTCAGTGGTGGTCTAGACAAAACAAGGTCTTATTAGAAATTTTACAAGACCTAGTTTGCTTGCTTGGCATTTTCAGCACCTGGCCATGCTGAGATTCAAGTCAAGGGAAGGTGCCAATAAACAGAGCGACAGGGACAACCTGGGAGATATATGCACCACAGCATCACAGCCATGAGATCATCAACTGCACCAAGGATGGAAACAGGAAAAGGAATTAGGGTGTTGTTAAGTGCAGAGACTACATCCTATAGAACCCAAAGCTATACAGTGCATACATCGATAAAAAGCAGAGACCGAATCACAGCCTACTGCATGTGTGGATTATTTTTGGCTCTAACTAAACAGTAAAGAAAATAATTAAAATAGGTGACATCGCTTGCTGAATAGCTACAGTACAGAACCTTTTCACACCCTAGATAAAAATGAACAAAAAAGGCTCCATAAAATAAACAGGAAATGAGTTATAATGCAAACCTTAAAATATACTGGAACCTTAAACTAATACGATCAGATGTTTACAAAATAATAATTATAATTATAATAATCCAAAAAAATAAAAAAATAAAAAAGCAGGCTGGGAGCATATTACAAACAAATAAATAAAAACTAAAGATGCCACATTCCACAATTAGGTCCATATTTAAGTTATAAAACCAGTGTAACAGGGGTAAACCTACTTGGTAGGGGATGTATGTACATCTCGCCCCTGGAAGATGATGTGGAAGGCAAAGAATCTAAAATAGCTAGCGACCTGCAAACCTTGGTGGCATCTTGGGGGATCACAAAGCCTCTATTGTGGGCCGATAATAAAATGCGTGTGGAGTTTCCTAAACAGAACTGGAGTTTCAACTGGAACTGATACCGGGTGTCACGATCAGATGAGACCAACATGGACCTTTTTGGCCAGCACTGGGTTTGGCGTAAGCTTGTGTTGAAAATGAACAGCTTACCTTCTGTTCCTAATATGAAATATGGTGGCGGATCTTTGATGTTTCGGGGTAGTTTTGGATCTATTGGTCACTCGGGGCTTCTGAAAAATATATTTTGGTCAAAAATCTAATTTCCTCTGCCAGGAAACTTGGTTGCAAAATAGATGTTTCAGCACGACAATGATCCCAAGCGCACCTCAAAAATCAACTCTGAAATGGTTACCCGACAAAATGACATCCTCCAGACGTGAATCCTATGAAGGATTTGTGGTTGAAGAGGGCGGTCAACAAGCGCAAGCGCAGACCCAAACAACTTGAAAGATTATGTATTGATTGGTCAAATATCCACCCCAAGGTTTACCATAAAATGTTTACCATCTCATAAAACACTGCTAACCCCCGCATCAGCTGTGCTGGCAGACCCGACCGACCTTCCGCGGGAGTCTGTAGAAGCCTAGCGCTGTGTGTCTCGCATGACACAAGTCATTAAGCAAAGTTAATTATGCAATTTTCAGGCTTATTGATCGCTTCCTGTTGTGCTGGCTGCGGTTTTCGCGCAGGGCAACGGAAGCAGGCGGCGGCGGAAGCCGCGGTCAGGAGAGCGCCGAGGTCCACGAGTATTATAACGAGATACCCGGCAAAGAGCCGCCCCCGGGTGGGCTACTCGACATGCGGGTCGGACCGAAAGCACCGCAGCAGCCCCCCAGTGGCAGCCAGGCAGAAGAAGACGATCTGCGAAGAGTGAGCCCACCTTCCCGATCCCCACTTCACACACACACTTTTTTTTAATGCGTCCGACGTTGCTTCCTGGATGACTCACCCGCTTCTGTTTGGGTTGTGTTGCAGCCGGGATGCCCGGAGCACTTGAACGTGTATGAAAATTGCTCTCTCACGCACATGCAACTTCCATCTGCAGGTAAGATGATGCAGTGAATTTTTTTCTTTCTTACTCACTATTACATGAGGGGCAGAGTAATTCCGGTATTCTTTGTATGTTAGAAGTACTGACTAATTTGTCTCCCATAATTTGATTAGCCTACTCTAAAGCCATCAACTGATGTTTCATAAATCCATGTTAACAGGGCAGTCACTGTTCATATGTTAATTGAATTAATTGCCCATTTATTAAAATGAAAGAACATGTGACATGGATGTTTTTTTCCCCAATCTTCCAATTTTGAAATTCTTTCCAAGGGAAATGCAATCTATTATCAAATAAATTATCTTCCAATATTTTGTGAGCAGTGATGGCTAGCCTACAGTACATCCACATTTCCCTGGACATAAATCCACTGCAAGAGGGATGTAGTCAGAAAGAATGGGACATATGCTTCACAGATATAGCAGTAACCTCTGACAAGCACATTCATAAAGGAGTGCCTGGGGACTATCACAGTACATATGTCTAAGTACTGTACATAATCGCATATCATATTCCATGCACAACATCAAATCAATAAATAAATTAACCATCTGAAAAATAAACAGACTGGCCTCCCCTTTCATGCATGGTGATCAGCATAGGTGTATATACTGAGAATTCTTTGCATTATTGAATTTGACGTATTCCCAGTTAGACGTGCAGTTACATATAGGTTGGTTTGCAGAAAGAGAATAAATAAAAGCTGGCCTGTCAGCCAGTTGAAGGCCTGTCCATACCAAGAACTATAACTATAACTATAAATATATGGTTTTAAAAATCGTTCTTACTCAAGTGGATGGTGGAGCCCACAGACTCCACACCACAGCTATAAAGACAGAGACCAATCATATCCCTGGGATCATTTTCAGAGTGTTTTTTTCCAAGCTGCATGAACAATAAAACTCTGACCTAATCAAAATCCAACCAAATTTACAATTCACAGTGGAAGGCGACATAGCCGAGAGACTGTTCTCAGAACATTATTGTTCATCAGTGTGGATGTTCAGATCATTGTATTGTTATGGTTGTTATAGAATATTCAGTGAGGCATCAAATCTGCATCAGCTAAATGGCAATGTTTCAGGACCAGACAACTCTGTATTTAAATAAATAAAATGTTTTGGCTAATGTCTACCTACATCACTGTGTAATATTGACAGAAAATGTTCATTTTGTTAATCCCTTTTATGAATTGAAAAACCTCAACCACTTCCCCCCGTTGTATATTGATAAGCCTGAAGAGATTAAATATGCGAAGTAGGGCAGCCTGTAGCATAGTGGTTAATGAGGTGGCCCTAACTTTGACTACATTAAGGATCATACAACATATGCAGTGCATATTGTGGAAGTCTTAAGCACTCTATAGCACAGACATCATCAAATCACCAAGAACCACTGCTGGTTTTCCACCCTCCCTTTACCTGGGAGTCAGGTAGAAAGTAGCACTAACTGTTCAGTTAATTACCTGGGAGAAAAGAAAACCATCTGGATTTGTTCTTGAGGGCCAGATTTGATTAATTCTTCTCATAGCACATCTTGTTACGAATTCACTCAAAAGACCTCAACCATCTCCACAAACTTCTACTGCAACCAAACTTGATATTTTACTCAATTAATTTTTACAACTTCCAAACTCCAGATTTGGAGAAGGGCGTTCCCGTGCTCCTGCCGGACAGTAAGGAGGCGGCGTACAGCACACTGGGGGAGGAGGGTGGCCCCGTGCCGGGCGGGCCTGCACAGGCCCTGGAGCCGCTCCAGCTGGAGGTGTGGTACCACGGCAGCCTGAGCCGGCGGGAGGCTGAGAGCCTGCTGAAGCACAGCGGGGACTTCCTGGTGCGGGAGAGCACTTCCTCCCCCGGCCAGTACGTCCTGAGCGGCCTGGAGGGGGGCGCTGCCAAACACCTGCTGCTGGTGGACCCGCAGGGAATGGTACGCCTCCGCCTAAAACTCCTCTCACTGTACCTGGCCCATGTGGGATTCCATTTTCTGTCGTCAACTTCCTGTTTTTTTTGCTAACGTTGTCAATAGAAACTTTCGTAGTATCTAAGCTTGCTGATTTGTTAACCCATTTTTCCTTTCTGGGGGCAACATTAGCTCAGCAGGTAAGAGCGGTTGTCTGGCAGTTGGAGAGTTAGTTCTGAAGTAACCCTGAGACACCTAACCCCCAATTGCTTCCAACAGGCTGGTTAGCAGCTTGCATGGCAGCCTTTCAGAGCAAGTGTGTGTGTGTGTGTGTGTGTGTGTGTGTGTGAATGGGTAAATGAGAGGCATTAATTGTAAAGTTTGTGTGTGCATGCACGTGTGCTTGTGTGTGGGCTTGTTGTTTTCACTTACGTGATTAAGACCCCCATGGATCCAAATCTCACACAATAAGTGTTTAAGGACAGTGTGCGGATGATACATACTTCAAGTAATTTTGTTTTCCATATTATAATATTTCTGTTGCTGTTTTTCGGCAGTTTATCTTTCTCTTTTTGGCTGTTTGAGAAATGATGGTTGAAGTAATGTTTGAGGTACATATTACTAAACTGTCTCTTCTGTACTTTGCCTTCTGTTTTTCTGAAAGGTGAGGACAAAGGACCACATATTCGACAGTGTGGGACACCTGATTCGCTATCACATGGACAATCAGAGACCAATCGTCTCTTGTGGGAGTGAGCTGTGCCTGAAACAGTTGTATTATTGTTGTATTTTTACCATTGTAATTTTGGGTTGGAAGTAAAAAAAGAGTACTTGCATTTGACAAAAGAAAAAGAAGAATAGCAGGTGACATGTGGCGTGCATTCTGTGTTTATGCCTCAAAGCACAAAGCTGTAGAGCAAGTGGCTGGCTGATTGACTTTAGTCTCTGTGTTGGTGAAAATGGTTATTTTTCTGCTCCTGAAAATGTGCCTTGATGCAGTATTCAGCTTCAGGGGCAGGTTTGCCAGGTTTGTACAGATTGTACAATATAGTGTATATCACTGAATAGTGTATATTCAGTCCTGGTCCTGGAGAGCAGCAGGGTCTGCTGGTTTTTGTTTTCGCCTTAATATCAGCAACTAATTCAGACCCAAGAAACAAGGCGAGGTGAGTTAACTGTGCAATTAAGTGTTTTAATAGACCAGTTGTGTGTAGAGTTACACCCTGCACCTCTCCAGGACCAGGAGTGAGGACCACTGTTGTATAGCATCTGACACACCGCAAGGCTTAGCCCATGATAGACAGCCAATGTATAAGATAGTTTAATAAATAACATTAATTTGAGGACACTTTAACAATTACAATATATTTTTTATATTTATAATAGAAGCTTTGGTCTGAGTACTATGTCAAATTTATCCACCATATACTGTACATCTCTGTTTGTCATTAGCAGTAAGCTAATATAGAGTTCTAAAATATGCAAGGTCTATTGGAAATGTATACAAATGTTTATTTTTGAAAATCATTATAATAGTAGAAGCATATCTAGCACAATGCTGGATAGTGGTATTGCTTATTGATTTTATTTTCATACACACAGAACCTGTGGACCAAGGCATTGCTCTGTGCATGTGTGCAGATGAAATAAAATTAACTGACGCCAGTGCAAGTCCAGTATGGGTACTTTTTCTTCTAATGCAGTTTATTTTCATTCCTCGTGCACTTGTCAGAAAGACTGTATGTGCATGCGATAATTTTTTATATTATTTTTGAAAATAAAAGTGACACGCCCTTCCTTCTTGGAGAATGCATGAGAAGTTAATAAGTTTAAAAAATGTTTAAATATATATTTCCTTTTTAACAGTGATATAGATTGCACACAATTTTGTATATGTTTCTTGATTCTTTCTTGTGTTATCCTAAATATGTGAATATTAAATAATTTAATCACTCGGTACCTTCTTGTGGGGTTTTTGAAGTCTAATTTTGTGTAAATGGTTGGCATTTACATATAGTGCCTTTATCCAAAACGGTGTACATTTCATGCTTCTCATACACACACACACTCATGGTGATCGGCTGCCATACAAGGCACCAACCAGCACATCAGGAGCATTTAGGGGTTAGCTTTCTTGCTTACTTTACTTTATGTTTGCAATATATTGGGGTAAAAATAAGATTTCTGGTAAATGAATGGGCTAATTGATACTCTCAAATCATTTGTCCGGTAGACAATTTCACTATTGTTCCCTACAACACAGGCTGATATAGTAAGCTAATTTTACCACTTTAATTTCAATAGTTTCCTTGGACATGATTTTATTTAAATTTTTTATTCCTTATCAGTACACAGTATGTTAATGAATGTATACAAGTATGGATATTGCAGTGAGTTTATAACCGGCAACTGAGTTATTGATATCTTCAATTAAAGGGTTATTAAACTGCAGATAGTTTCAAGTGAATTGCATATACCTTCAGCTACATTACAGATATTTTTCATATAAAAGTGGAGCTATTGATGGCGGCTCTGACATATTCAGCTGAATTAAATATTAATACAAATTATTAAATTGTGATTCAAATATCTGACTCATCTTGATAACAAAAAAATAGTATTTAATCAGTTTGAATATAATCTGATAATTAATATACAGCCAGTTAGAATGCCATTTTCTTTCAATTGCGTAAATTGTATGTATCAAGAATACAAAATGAAATAAGCAGCTGGCTCAGTCTGTGGAACAGCATTCCCTGCAGCTCAAACTAGGGAAAACCGAGATGCTGTACTTTCCAGCCAAACCCTCACCTCGGCCATAGTCACCGCAGTGATGAGCTCATTTCCTGTTAGGAAGCTTCGAGTGAGACACCGGCCCTCTCTGAGAACACCCTGGTGTATTTTCAGGTGTATAAATTCTTCCTGTAAATTATCTGGAGAGTCTACGCTTCCAGCTGCTGCACCTCTCTCCTTGCTGGTCCCTCTACCTCCTGCTGCTCCACCAGAATGATCAGCTGTCTCCTTATCCACGCTCTCTCCATGCTGGTCCCTCTACCTCCTGCTGCTCCACCAGAATGATCAGCTGTCTCCTTATCCACGCTCTCTCCATGCTGGTCCCTCTACCTCCTGCTGCTCCACCAGAATGATCAGCTGTCTCCTTATCCACACTCTCTCCATGCTGGTCCTGTCACTCATCTCCCTCCACTGCTTTCCGACGTCCACTTGTGTGAAGACCGGTAGCTGAGGTGTTTAGTGGTATGCACTTTTGTTTATAGCACTGATGGTTGGTTTGTTTGGCTTCTTCTGCCTTGTCTCTTCTGCATCGTCTCTAACTTTGGTTAACATCTCCTTGGTGATATTGGATATGTGCCCTTTTCTAACTAACACTGGTGTTGTCTACTTGTTTTGTGATCAAATGTTTTTTTCTTCAACAAAAATACTCAAACAGAACATTCAACAGTATTTTCCCCCCCCTTAAAATATGTTATTCTCCTTAAGACAACCCAAATCAAAAATCTAAATAATCAAAAGTTTTGTCTACTTTTTTAAATCACGCTGGTACTGATAATCTGTTTGGTGGCTGTAATGTAATTAAATGTTATGTGATTTAAATGTGTTTGCGGGTAAATTACAATTCCCATTATGGCTCACTGTGAATGAACAGTTTGTAAAACGCTGTGCATTGTAGTTCCCTCACAATCCAGTATAGCATCTAGCCATATGACTTTTCTACTATCAGCCTTAGTCATTGTGCATCACCTGCTGTTAGCACAAATGCTCCGTTTTCGATCTTGTAAAAAATGTGAAAAGATGTAGCCAGTTGCTCTTGCGGATTACGTAGACAGTGGTAGTGTGGCCGATCGGTTCAGTTGGTGGCAAGCTCCATTTTCCATTGAAAGTCTTGCCTTGCGGTCTATGACCACACGATGGCACTATTGCATTACGTAGCAGCAGTTTATTGGTAAACCAAACTTGGCGCACTCTTGAAGAAATTCACTTATAACCTCCAAAGTATGATTCCATTTAATTTAATTATTCAGTATTTTGGTTCATAAAAAAGTATTCAAACGTAATCATACATCCTAATTAACAGCTCCACAAGATATCTCGCTGTTAAATGAGGTGTGCTTTAAAATGTTTTTGTCCTTTCTCTCCCCCACATTGGCAGCGCTGTCAGCCAACAACTTGCTGGCGGGGGTGATGGGAACAGCCATGCCCAGCGAGCTTATACTCTAGCGCCCTCTTCTGTCCACTGACTACCTAGCAGTGTTCTTCATAGAATTTCATTTTTCTTGTTCATGGGACTTGGGACTTGGAGCTTGGAGGAACTTGTGCTCAAGGAGTCCGTGTTAGAGAAAATAATAACTTTGCAAGTCAATCCTTGGACATGCAGTTATTATTATTACATTATTGGCATTTGGCAGACGCTCTTATCCAGAGCGACGTACAACAAAGTGCATACCCATAACCAGGGCTAAGTGTGCAGAAAGACCCTAGAGGGAAGTACAATTTCAATTGCTACCTGTACAACAAACATAAGGACCAGGGCCTATTTTTTATTTATTTTTTTTAAACAACAAATGAACAAAGCAAAAGTGACCAAACTTAACTATCCAAATACTGCTTACCTAGCCAACTAAAAATACCAAAACACAAAGTAAATCACAAAGTCAACAATTAAGGATCACAGGGAGGTAGGGAGGGATGGGGAGAGGTGCTGCTTGAAGAGGTGCGTCTTCAGTTTGCGTTTGAAGGTGGGGAGAGATTGTACAGTTCTGACCTCAACGGGGAGTTCATTCCACCACCGTGGAGCCAGAACAGACAGTAGTCGTGAGCGTGAGGTGGAGGTTCGGAGAGGGGGAGGTGCCAAGCGGCCTGTGGAGGCTGAACGAAGAGGTCTGGCAGGGGTGTAGGGTCTGATGATTTTTGGTAGGTAAGCTGGTAAGCCAGTGGAGGGAAGTAAGCAGGGGGGTGACGTGTGAGTATTTGGGTAGGTTGAAGACCACACGAGCTGCTGCATTCTGGATAAGTTGGAGGGGTCTGATGGCGGACGCTGGGAGGCCAGCCAAGAGGGAATTGCAGTAGTCCAGGCGGGACAGAACCATCGCTTGGACCAGGAGCTGGGTCGAGTAGGGGGTGAGAAAGGGGCGGATTCTCCGTATGTTGTATAGGAAGAACCTGCATGACCGGGTCACCGCCGCAATGTTTTCGGAAAGGGACAGTCTGCTGTCCATCACCACGCCGAGGTTCCTTGCACTGGGTGATGGCGTGAGTGTGGTATCCCCGAGGGAAATGGAGAGGTCCAGGTGGGGAGAGGTATTAGCAGGAATGAATATCATTTCAGTCTTGCCTGGGTTGAGCTTTAGATAGTGGTTATTCATCCAGCTCTAGATGTCATGCAGGCAAGCAGAGATACGGGCAGAAACCTGTGTATCAGATGGTGGGAAAGAGATGAAGAGTTGGGTATCATCCGCATAGCAGTGGTAGGATAGCCCATGTGCAGTGATCACAGGGCCAAGGGAACGAGTGTAAAGAGAAAAAAGAAGCGGGCCTAGGACTGAGCCCTGGGGAACTCCTGTGGCAAGGGGCCAAGGTATCGATACCGTACCAGCCCAGGCAACCTGGAAGGAGCAACCAGAGAGGTAGGACTCAATCCAGTCCAGGGCTGTGCCACAGATGCCCGTTGCTGACAGGGCGGACAGGAGGATGGAGTGATCCACAGTGTCGAAGGCAGCAGAGAGATCTAGAAGAATGAGGACAGAGGAGAGGGAGGCTGTTCGTGCGGCATGGAGCGACTCACTGACGGAGAGGAGCGCGGTCTCTGTCGAGTGGTCTGATCTGAAGCCAGACTGATGGGGGTCTAGCAGGTTGTTGTTAGAAAAGAAAGAAGAAAGTTGAGTAGAAGCAGCTCGTTCTATGGTTTTAGAAAGAAAAGGAAGAAGAGATACCGGGCGGTAGTTCAGGACGATGGAGGGATCCAGGGTAGGCTTTTTTAGCAATGGATGATGTGGGCCCTCTTGAAGGATGCTGGAAAACAGCTGGAAGACAGGGAGGAGTTGACAAGGGAGGTGACAAATGGGAGAATGTCTGGTGTGATAGTCTGGAGAAGAGAAGAGGGGATAGAGCAGGAGTTGAGAAACATCAGAGTCTGTAAGGGGGGAGAAAGTGGAAGAGGAAGGGATGGGCCTAGAGGGGGGGAAGGGCACAGTAAGGGGGGCGGTGGTTGTAAAGGATCTGCGGATTATAAACGTCTAAAGAAGTGTATACGTCATGGACAGTAACAGAGCATAAGCTAGACTGTACATGTGTCCTAAATGTTGTAATGTGTTCGATATAGATGTGAACAAACATTGGCATGTTCTCCCCAGACCTAGAGTCTTCAAGGATTGTGGGAAGTGGTCCTCTATTGGCCTTCATTCATTCCTGTTTCCTGCGCCAAATCCCACAATCCGACACTTGCTGAAGAAGGACTATGAGCCAGTCTGGGCCAAGTCCAGAATCTGTCAAGATTGATCCTGTACATTTCTTTCCATTGAGAAATGCAGACTTTCACCAAGAACTGCCAGTACAATCTTTATTTATCTTATTTATGCCAATGTCCAGCAGAAGCTACTGTTACTGGAGAGAACTCCTAATTAAAAAATTGGTGTCTTTTTGACACCATCTGTCTTGACTGTGAAAGAGGTGAATAAAAATGTTAGTTATGTTGGTTCTTTCATATGATTTTGATGATCTGCCTCCATCTGAGTCTCTTCCCTAGCACAGGGAGGATTCAATCAAGCAAGAATCAAGTGAGAATCCCATCTGGATTTTTACAAAATCGTGATCTGAGAATTAGAAGGTTCATTCTGCGTTCTGAGAGTTTTGAGATATTGAGCTTCAAAGATTCCAAAGTGAATGGGCTTCAAGCAGATTTTTATAGTGTGTGTGTGTATCTCTCTTAGGAAGCCTGACCAGAGTGGCAAGAAGTTTGGTAGGAGGCAGACGACAGAGACTTGTCCCGGCATCACAAAAGGTGGTTTATTTACAAAAACAAGTGGCACCG